>NW_024412421.1:23067986-23175024 GCF_014898765.1 Herpailurus yagouaroundi | reverse complement strand
TGTTTATTTATATATATATATATATATATATATATATATATATATATCCTATGCTTTCTTTATCCATTCATCTAACAATAGACACTTGGGCTGCGTCCATAATTTGGCTATTGTAAATAATGCTGTAATAAACACAGGGGTTCATGTATCCCTCTGAATTAGTGCTTTTGTATTTTTTGGATAAAACCCAGTAATGCAATTACTGGATTGTAGGGTAGTTCTATTTTTAATTTTGAAGAACCCCCATACTTTTCCCACAGTGGATGTACCAGTTTGCAATCCCACCAAGAGTGTATGAAGCTCTTTGTTCTCCATATTCTCATCAACATTTGTTGTTTCTTGTGTTTTTTATTTTAGAAATTCCAACAGGTGTGAGGTGCCATCGTATTGTCATTGATTTGCATTTCCCTGATGATGAGTAATGTTGAACATGTTTTTGTGTGTCTGTTGGCCATCTGTATGTCTTCTTTGGAGACACGTCTATACATGTCTTCTGCCCATTTTTAATCATATTATTTGTTTTTTGGGTGTTGGGTTGTATAATTACTTTAAATGTTTTGGATATTAACCCTTTATTAGATATGTCGTTTGCAAATATCTTCTCTCATTTAGTAGGTTGCCTTTTAGTTTTGTTGGTTGTTTCCTTCACTGTGCATAAGTTTTTTATTTTGATGAAGTCACAGTAATTTATTTCTGCTTTTATTTCCCTTGCCTCAAGGAAACATATCTAGAAAAATGTTACTACAAGAATGGCAGTAATACTTTTAAAACTATTTCAAAATCTAAAAAAAAATGGGGGTGCCTGGGTGTCTCAGTCAGTTAATCATCTGAGTCTTGATTTCAGCTTGGGTTATGATCTCACAGTTTGTGAGTCTGGCTCTGAGCTGACAGTGCAAAACATGTTTGGGATTCTCTCTCTCCCTCTGTCTCTGCCCCTTCCCTGCTTGCTCTCTCTCTCTCTCTCTCCCTCTCTCTCTCTCTCTCTAGAATTAAACAAACTTTAAAAACAATCTAAAAAATGAAAGCATAAAAATTAATCAAGTTCCCCACTCAACAAAATTAGAAAATAAAGAACAGAGTCAAGCAAAATAAAAATACCTGGAGGAAAAATAAAGACAAAAGCAGAAATTAATGAAGAATTGAATTAAAAACAGTATAATGAATTAATTAATAAAAATTTTGTATTTTTTTTGAAAAAACCAACAATACTGAGATCACTAGCTAACTCATCAAAGGAAAAAAAAAGAGAGAAAGCACAAGTACACAAAATCAAATGACAGGAGTAAATGACCATTAAAACAGAAGAAATTTAAAACTCATGAGACCATTTTGCAGACCTTTATACAAACAAATTTGAAAACATATATCAAGTGGATAAATTCTCAGATACAGATTGCCAAAATTAATTCCAGTAGCATTAGAACTCTTAAACAGGGGCTGCTGGCTGGCTCAGTAGGAGGAGCATGCAACTCGATCTTGGGGTTGTTTGAGCCCCACATAGGGTACAGAAATTACTTAAATAAATAAAACTTAAAAAAAGAAAATCAACCTCTTAAACATATCAAGTACTGTAGAAGAAATGGTGTGAGTTATTAAGAAACTACCGTACAAAAATGCAGCAGGCTTAGTTGTTTTCACAAAGAAATTCAACAAATCTTCCAAAGACCAGATAGTCCCAATGCTCTGTAAATGATTCCACAGTATTGAGAAAAAAACCCTTCTAATCTCTCTTGTGAAAGAAATATAACATTGATAGCTAAACTAGATAAACATAATTCAAAAGAAGAGAATTATGGTCCTATGTCTATATCCAATGAATAATGATGCAAAAATTCTAAACTAAATAATATCTAAAAGAAGCCAATACTACATTTAAAAATAATACACTATGACCAAGTGGAATTTATTTCAGGAATGCAAGTTTGGTCCAATATTTTAAAATCCATCAATATCATACACCATATTAATAAATGTAAGGAAAGAATCATATTAATACCTCTATAAATACTGAAAAAATCTTTGACAAAATTCATTATCAATTCATGACAAAAATGTGTAAGAAAATAGAAACTGTGGAATACTTTGTTACCATAATAAAAGTTTTATACATAATCTTAAGGTCAGTTTCCTATAATGGGAAACACTAGAGACATTTCCACTAATATTAGAAACAAAGTAAGATGGCCACTATCTTCACCACTATTTGACATTGTACTAGAGGTATTAACCAATGCAATTAGACAAGAAAAATCAATTACAGGCACAGGAATAGATCAAGAAGTAAAACTGCCTCTATTTAAAAATATGATAGTAAACCTGCATAATTCCAGAAAAACAGATGATAAGACTAAATGAAACAATAATTCAGTGAGATAGTAAGATCTGAAATTAATATATAAAAATCATAAGCCTTTATATACACAAATAAATAATAGTAGAGAAAATCAAATTTATGGTATCAAAAAATGTAAACACCTATAAATAAGTTCAACAATAAATGTGTCAAATTTTATGGGAAAAATATTACTAACACCTTAAAGCCCCTAAGTAGACTTTATCCATTGGAAAGACATCACGTGTTCTTGGAGAGCACAACTTGACATGATAAAGATCTCAGTTCTCCCTAATTTATAAATTAAATACAATTATAATAAAATATCATGAAGCTACTTTGTGGGGCCAGACAAGTTGATACTAAATTTCACATAGGAAAAAAACATGTAATAATACCTCTGAAAACACTGAAAGTGAAAAACTATGAGAGGACTACTCTTATAGGCATTAAAGCCTACTACAATGATGTTTGCCTACTTCCATGATTTGGATTTTTAATTGAATTGGATTGAATTTATAGGTTAATTTGAGGAGAATCTAAATATTTACAATATTAATCCTTTCCATTTAAAAACATGGTATATACCTATGCATCATTTAAATCTTTTTTAAAAAATGTCTTTTCAATAAGGTTTTACAATGTTCTCCCTGAAGTTTCTCTAAATATTTTGTTAGATTTATTCCTAGGTGTCTACAATTTTTGCTATTGTAAACTGACATTTTTCTAAAATTACATTTTATATGGCTTGTTGCTGATGTGTAGAATGTAAATGACATTTTGCTTATTAAATGTGTATCCAGTAATCTGACTGCATTCTTTTGTTAGCTTTAATACTTTGTTAGATTTTCTTGCGTTTCTATGTAAACAATTATTTTTTTTGATGTTTATCTATTTATTTTGAGAGGGAGAGAATGAGCTGGGGAAGGACAGAGAGAGAGAGAAAGGACAGAGTATCCAAGTAGGCTCTGTGCTGAGAGCAGAGAGCTTAATGTGGGGCTCAGACTCACCAGCCATGAGATCATGACTTGACCTGAAGTCAGATGCTTAACTAACTAAGCCACTCAAGTAGGTGCCCCTCTATGTAAACAATTATATCATTCACTTTTTTATTTATTTCTAATCCATATCCTTCACTTGTTTGCTTGTCTTATTTTTGAACACACACATAGGAATTAATAGTTGGTAACTCATTGTAACTATAAATGGAGTCTGCATCTTGAAACTAATATGTTAATTATATCTTAGTGTAAAAAACAAAAATAAAAGAACTAAGCCTCCTTTTTTTCATGTTATTGCTTTTTAGTATTTCAGTTCCTCTTTTTTGTACCACTCCAAAATACATGTTATTTTTTTTATTGTCTTATAGTTAATGATGATTTAGATTTACCTACATATTTTGTCATTTTCTTTGTTCAGCACTGCTTTGTCCCTTCTCCACCTTGTTTCTGGGTTCAACTTCCTTCCTTGTGAAGAACATTTTAAAGTATTTTTTCCAGTGAAAGCATGCCAATGATAAGCTCTAAAAGTTTTCATTTGTCTGAAAATGTCATTTTTTAAATTGTCACTCTTGAATCAAAACTTATCAGGGTATAGAATTCCAGACTGGGAGTTGTTTTCCCTGCAGCATTAAGAAATATTACTCCAGGGGCGCCTGGGTTGCTGTCAGCTGAGAATCCAACTCTTGATTTTGGTTCAGGTCATATCTCATGGTTCATGAGTTTGAGCCCCGCCTTGGGCTCTGCACTCTCAGTGCTTGGGATTCTCTCTCACCCTCTATCTCTGCCCCTCTCTGCTCTTTCTTTCTCTCAAAATAAATAAATAAACTTAAAAAAAATTACTCCATTGCCTTCTATTGTCTTTTGTTACTAGTGAGAAGTCTGCTGTAGCTATTATTATTTTTCTATTTTCAATGACCTTTTTTATTCTCTGAAAGATTAAAAAGGATTCTCTACAGGATTAAAAATTTTTCTCTTTGCTTTTTGTATTCTGAAGTTTCACTAAAGAATTTCTTGGAATGGTTTACCAAGATTAGATTTTGTCATGCTCCTTGAATCTAAAGACTCATGCCTTTCATCTGTTCTAGAAAATTCCCAGTCATTATCTTTTTTAATTAGTCCCTCTCTCCATTGGTTCTCATATCACCTTCAAACTTGTTTTGTTTAAAATATATTTTTTTATTTCAGTATAGTTGGCACACAATGCCACATTAGTTTCTGATGCACAACATAGTGATTCGATGTCTCTACGCACTATGCTATGTTCACAGGTGTACTTACCATCTGTCACCAAAGTATGCTATTACAATTTCATTGACTATATTCCCTGTGCTGTGCCTTTTATTCCTGTGATTTATTCATTCCATAACTAGAAACCTATATCTCCTACTCCCCTTTACTTATTTTGTCCATCCTCCTCTTCCCTTTTCCTCTGGCAACCATCAGTTTGTTCTGTATATTTATTAATCTGATTCTCCTTCTCCCTAAACAACTTATTGACAGCTTGGGGAGCTTAATTCTGCTATTTATTGTGTTTAATGACTGTCGCTTACTACATAGAGTTTATTTTGGTGTTATATAACATTAAATCGACAGCTTGGTGTTACATAACATTGAATCGACATCTTGTCTCAAAGGCTTTTATCTGTAAAAGGTACTTCCACAGAGTTTTATGTTAGTTCTTTCCAGGGGTTTTACTGTTCCAGAGCACATTTCTATGTTAATTCCTGGCTTTGGTAGTTAACAAACCATGCAGGTACTATAAGTACCATGCAGGTACATGTATGAGTCCCTAGACTCATATATGCAGGTCATTGCTATTATTAATAAAAATTATTGTTTATTTTATTTTTTTTACATTCAGTCCAGCCCAGGACTGATAAGCTTCCTTATTATTTCCCTGTTCAGTAGGTACATTTACCCCCTATTCTATCCTTTGAAAAATTATGTATTATTTAAGGACTTCAGAATGCTGATTTTTTAAAGGAGGAAGTGTGAAGCAAGTGATATTTTAGTTCTAGCCCTTTGGATTATGTGGGCTCAGGGCCTCACCTTCAATCGACTCGGGATTGTTTATTCAAGCTTCTAGATTTCCAAGACCAAAAAACTTCATCTCCCACCAGATTCAATTGCTTAGGGAAGTCACAGCCTCAGTGCACATGTTTACCACTCTGGTTATAAGTTCTAGTTCATTTCTGAATCCAAAGGAAATTCATTCTATTTTATTTAGATTTCCAGATGATTATAGCAAGAGAGTTTACAGGTGGTCTAGTCTTACCATACTGGCAGAAGTCCTTTCACACTGTACTTTATTTTCTACTACTTCGAAACCCATACCCTCCACTCTGGTCAGGATTTTCTTCTTTCTAGTCTATTTTTTAAAAGGTTTATTTATTTTTGAGAGAGAAAGGGGGAAAGAGAGAAAGAGGTAGACTGAGAGGGAGAGAGAGAATCCCAAGCAGGCTCCAAGCTATCAGCACAGAGCCCAATGTGGGGCTCAAACCCACAAACTGTGAGATCATGACCTGAACTAAAATCAAGAGTCGGACTTAAGTGACTGAGCCACCCAGGCACCCCTCTTCATTCTAACCTATTAACATATCATGTTAATACTTCTGTACTTTTGCTAATGTGATTTTACTGACTCAAAATACCTGGCCTCCACATTGTCTACCCTAATTCTAGTTTTTAAGAGTCAGCTTAACCTTCATCTCTTCCATGATTTTCTTATTTCTCCAGTCATCACTGACTTCCCTTTCCTCCAAATTCTTCTAGAATAATAGTCTGTACTTAGTCTTGGCTTATGCATGGTTTCCTATTATTTGGTTTTGTTTCTTTTGTCTTATTTCACATTCTCAATTTTAGGAAACTGAATTTGAAGACATATGATATCCTTGTGCTGAATAAAGCACCAACAAGACTTAAGATATTTAATATGTGTTTTTATTCCTTTAATGTGCTAATTATAATTAATAACCACATAGAAAATCAATAATTTGTGTAGACCTCAACTGTGACAATACAAAAATTAAGATTTTTTTTCTGTTAAAAATCAACATAATTTTCTGTACTAAATCAAAAGCAAATGTTATGCCATGCATTTCCACTGAATAAAATTCTACCATCAAATTCCATTTGTAACTCTCTATAGTAAATGTTATATTGTAAGTCTTTCAGAGGAAATTTTATGTTACTTTATAAGTAGAGAGTACAGAACTTGCAACTTTAAAAAAATTCTGGAATCAGTAAAACATCTGAGAAAAAAATGCAATATACGGTTACGTTGTGATGTGATGTCTCCTTAGATTGACATGTTAAAGTTTACGTTGTAGATATTCCCTTTAAAATTTTTTCTTCCTGTAAAATTCAAAACCTTGAAATTATCAATCATTGCATTTATTTTATGGGAAATTTCTTAAAATTGTATAAGATTTGCCATATATGTCAATACATACATTGGTGAGGAAATTTCATCTTCTAGAGTAAGTATATGAATTTAAAGAAAAGTTGTGTTGTCTCCATAGCACCAGAGCATTCCCATTTTTGTGTAATCCACACGGAGAGCTGCAGTGGGACTAATTCCTAGGGGGATTAATCAGCTTTGGAACAGCCAATGCTTATGCCAGATACAGGCTGGCAGGAAGCTGATGAGGCAGCACAATGAATGATCTACCATAAAGGCCATGGGCAAGAGGTGGCCATTAGTCTAGAGCTCCGTAATGCACTCTTCAAGTACATTACTCACCAATCCATCAGGCAACATGCTACAGAACCAAGAGATTCTAGCACTTTTAAATTTGTAATGCGATGGCTGCCAGCCTGCTCTACATGCCCTAGGTTACAAGGGCACAGTAGTGTGGGAGGAAGGCAATTCATTAGGTGTCATAGCCAGTATTTTTCCTATTCTTTCTTCTGTGTGTACTTAAGAAATGGGCCTTCCATTATCCACAGATTAATAGTGGAAAGAATGCTCTGGTGTCTCTATTAGCATTAACTACTGGCAGACACTTTCCCAGTGCCTAATCGGCAGAATTTTCATTAGCTAAAATGAGAAAAACTTGTATAGGAAAATATATGTTATTTCTTATTCTAAAATACAGCTACATAAATATTCTACTAAAATAGATTATCAAAACAAACCCAATTTAGTAAATAAAATCCAAAAACATAAATATGCCAAAACTTAGATGTAAATCAAAATGGCATGTCTTTTTTCTATTCAGGCAGCATTTACCACATTTAAAGACTTTTACTGCATATGCTATAATTATAATTGAAAGTGAGGGTTTAGGTAAAGAAA
The DNA here is from genome assembly GCF_014898765.1 of Herpailurus yagouaroundi. Lineage (NCBI taxonomy): Eukaryota > Metazoa > Chordata > Mammalia > Carnivora > Felidae > Herpailurus > Herpailurus yagouaroundi. Next base: position 23,167,394 of record NW_024412421.1, on the reverse strand, counting down.
GCGATGATGTTTACTAATGATAAATTTTCGCCATCTGTAATAAAGATACGTAATTAAACAAACTGCAGTCATAGACAGAGAGGTCGTAGGTTTAACTTAATTATGGTAGCCTTATCAATTTATCCTGAGATTACAACTTCCTAGTTCTTTAGGGTTTCAATGTCTTTTCTTTTATTACAATGGTAGATGTAATTATAATTTTTGAATGTTCTTGCTTGGTAATATAAAAGGTTGGCAAATCCATGTTCCTACTTTTTAAAGTATACTGTAAGATCCAACTGTGTGTGGACCACGATGCAGAGCATTCAGGGTCATGAAGGGAAGGGAGAGGCACTGTTTCAGCAGCAGAAGTTATGTCCTGGTGATAATGTGCAAGCTAAAGTTTCAGTTGGGTCACTGTGGTGATAAAGTTCACCAGAAAGGAGGGAATTAAAAATTAGCCATTCTTTCTTGAGAAATATAGGAGGATCACCTCTCCTGACAGAGATGCCTATCATGTCAGATTGTATCCTATACCAGCACTTTCTCAGCGTGTGCACGAAAACCAGCAGCACAGATTTACATATACTCAGATCATAATAATGGACAATATTCACTTAGCACATACTAAGTGAGAGGGCCTGTTCTTGATTCGTTACTTATAGTAACTCATTTAATCCTCACAACAGTTCTTTGAGTCTACACTTCTTTTTAGAGATGAGAAAGCACAGAGAATTAAAGCAATTTACAGAAGTAAATTAATTTACATGAGTCCAGATTTGAATCCAGGCAGTCTTGCTCCAGAGCATGCATTCTCGACCACTTTATATTGCCTTGTATACCCTTTCCAAAGATTCCACATCGAGATTGCTATATTCAGTAAATCTGGCGTGGTGCTCAGGCATCTTTGTTGTTTAAAAGCTCACAGACAGTTGTGACGCACAGCCAGGATGAAGAACCACAGATCTAGTTCAGTTATCTAGCCTGTCCTTCCTATAACATGGCTCCCCAAGACGGGGCTATACTCTTGTTTTATATCACAGGAAATGCCTTGGTGTATCACACTGTTATATGCCATGGTCTATCAAACCATGTGCTAAATGGGTTACAGGATGGAGTAGTTCTGCTGTCCTCTGTTCTGGGTGTATCTCAATCAGAATACAAGGCTCAGTTCTGGGCATCATAGGTAGAGAGAAAAAGTCAAAGAATAATACTATTATTGGGAAATATGAGCCATGTAAAATAATAACTGGTTTAAGAAACCAAGGATACTTTGTTTTCAGATGAAATGAATTAGAGGCAGATATGGCCATATTCAAATATCTTAAGAGCTGTCATGTAGAAGGGGAATGAGACTAGTGCTGAAGCCCTTAGAGATATAATTAAGCCCTGTGAATGGAAGTTAAAGGAAGACAGACTGTAGTGTCTAATGGGAGAAAGAATTTCCTAGGGGTGAGAGATGCTCAAAGACAGAACTGGTTACAACAAAAAGTTCTTAGTTGTCTGTTACTAGATGTTGAAGTGAGATTTGCTGACACTATTATAGAGAAGTTTCAAGCATTGAATGTAGTTGGTTAGAGCCACATTTGGGGGTTCACTACAACCCCAAAAGTCTTATTCTGCATGTATCCTTGGCACAGGCTGGGCTAATGTGCAGCTAAAAAATGGGCACAGTTTTAGCAGCTGTTTAATACCAGTATCTTTTCTGGTTGGTCAATGACCATACAATATGTGTCAGTGATTAGTATTTTTGAATATTCTTCCCAGAGTATTAGCATCCAACCAATTCAACAATCATATTTTGAGCACATGCTCAGGCCTTAAAAAAAAAGGCAAATGACACATGGTCTCTACTTCTAAATCTAGTGGGGTATACATATATACAATAAATAAGGTTGAACCATATGTTGTTGACATTCAATCATTCCTGACTTGTAAAAACAATGATTTAATGTGGTTCAGCATACTACAACTGCTAAGTGCTATCATAAAGATACGTAAAAATGCTGTGAAAAAAAAGATGAGGAAATCATTAATTCTCTCTGAGAAAGCCTATGGGGACAATTGTATTCATGATAGCTTTTTTTTTTTTTTTTAATTTTTTTTCAACGTTTTTTATTTATTTTTGGGACAGAGAGAGACAGAGCATGAATGGGGGAGGGGCAGAGAGAGAGGGAGACACGGAATCGGAAACAGGCTCCAGGCTCCGAGCCATCAGCCCAGAGCCCGACGCGGGGCTCGAACTCACGGACCGCGAGATCATGACCTGGCTGAAGTCGGACGCTTAACCGACTGCGCCACCCAGGCGCCCCGCTTTTTTTTTTTTTAATGGAGATATTTAAATTGTATTAAAATGCAAACTGGAATGCAAACTGGTACAGCCACTCTGGAAAACAGTATGGAGGCTCCTCAAAAAATTAAAAATATAACTATCCTACAACCTAGCACTAGCACTACTAGGAATTTATCCAAGGGATACAGGAGTGCTGATACACAGGGGCACTTGTATCCCAATGTTTATAGCAGCACTTCCAACAATAGCCACATCATGGAAAGACCCAAATGTCCACCAATGGATAAATGGATAAAGAAGATGTGGTTTATATATACAATGGAATACTACTTGGCAATGAGAAAGAATGAAATCTGGCCATTTGCAACAACGTGGATGGAACTAGAGGGTGTTATGCTAAGTGAAATAAGTCAGGCAGAGAAAGACAGCTATCATATGTTTTCACTCATATGTGGAACTTGAGAAACTTAACAAGACCATGGGGGAAGAGAAGGGGGAAAATAGTTTCTTTTTTATTTTTTAACATTTATTTATTTTTGAGAGAGAGAGAGAGACAAAGCATGAATGGAGGAGGGTCAGAGAGAGAGGGAGACACAGAATCAGAAACAGGCTCCAGGCTCTGAGCTGTCAGCACAGAGCCTGATGCGGGGCTTGAACTCACAGACCGCGAGATCATGACCTGAGCTGAAGTCAGACGCTTAACCGACTAAGCCACCCAGGCGCCCCGGAAAATAGTTTCAAACAGAGAGGGAGGCAAACTCATAAGAGACTCTTAAATACAGAGAACAAACAGGGTTGATGTGAGGGCGGGAGAGGAGAAATGGGTGATGGGCATTGAGGAGGGTACTTGTTGGGATGAGCACTGGGTATTGTATACAAGTCATGAATCACGGGAATCTACCCCTGAAAGCAAAAGCACACTGTTTACACTGTATATTAGGTAGCCTGACAATAAAATGAATTAAAAAAAAAAGCAAGAAATTTTCAGGTAAGCAAACAGGAAAGAAACTTCCAGAGAGACAGAATGGAAGAAGAGAAGGGATGGAGAAATGGAAAGCATTTATGATTTAGGATTAAAAACTCTGTTGCCTCATAATTCTTATAATCTGTAACAAAGCTTGTATTCTTTTTTTCTTCATCCTTTTGTATCTGTTACTGAATGGTATCAATGTAGTAATACTTTCCCTCATTAGTATACATTTTATGATGATGAAATAGGAAAATGCATATATTTGGGCCAAGGAGCATATGAGCTAGTGGTTAAGGGCATGCATATTATAGACAGCTGGCTATGGGTTCTAATATAAGCTCTTATGAATAGTGGGCCATGGGTAAGTTATTTAGCTTCCTTGTGCCTCACTTTCTTCATCTATAAAGTGAATATAATAATAGTATGTTTTATCTTACAGGCTGGTACTTGTCTACTTCTTTTGTTAGAAAAATAAAAGTGATTTTACTTTATGCTCTCAGTTTGTATCTGGAGAACATAGAACATTAAAAGATAAATTTTTGACACTTTTTCTTCAGGTAAATTGTCCTCATATTTTCGACAAAGTGGGACAAGTGAAAGCTCTCAAGTAGGAAACCTGCCCTTTGAAATTTCTGGGCTACCTCAATACCAGAAAAATTGGCTCTTCCAAAACCACACACAGTTAAAGCAGTATTTATGAGGAGCCCAGGGACTTTTTCTGGGATAACTTCCTGCAACTAAACAACTAAATATTCTGAATAAAAGATTTACAACATCCTCTTAAATATATAGCTGAGCTCACAATAAAGTAAGGAAAATCCTTAGAGGCAAAGAACTAAGGAGAAGCATGAATCCAAAGAGGTAAACATGCTAAAGCCAGCAGCTGCCCTGAGGGCATCTGCCAATCCCCACAAACTTAGAGCTTCTTATTTGAGAAGCTGGAATGGAAACCCCAACTTAAAATCAGGATTCTGGGAGATACACTTTCAGTGAAAGGGTGAACTAGAAATTCTGCCCTGCAAATAAGAAATAATAACATATCTTTTCGGCCTTTGCTAAAGTTGGAAGGGACAAAAAGTTTCTCCTGTATTCTTACAAGGGTAGCATATAATTTATAATCCAAATGGAAAATCTTGTGAAAGTGGAAGAAGGCATTATTAATAATTATACCAAAATAAAGGGCACTTTAACTGGGAAAATTTGGATGTATGAACACCCTAATTCAGAACCATAGGTTAGTTGTCATGTCAATCCTGGGTACTGGATTGAAATCATACTACTTATATGCGATGAAAAATATCCAAGCTGAAAAATTAAAGTAATACTTGGTCAATAGTTCTTTCCAAGCACCTAGGACAAAAAAAATGCAAATCCATTCTAGGAGTGTTTATCCTTAACCCTGACCTCAGAGAAGTTGCTCAGAAAGAGTCCCAGTTTGCATGATTTCATAATGGAAAATAAATAGAAAAATCACAAAACCCATGAGGAAACAAGATAGTATGAACCAACAGAAATAACAGAGAGAAAAACCTGGTGAAGAAATACTGTACTTCAAATGCTGGAATTACATAATTCATAATATAAGTATGTTTATGTATAAAGAAATAAAGGAGAGAATAGAAATATAAGTCAGATATAAGAGAACATAAACATATTTTTGAAAAAGACTCCACTTTATTATTTATGATAAAAATAATAAAAATTGAAAATACAATGGACTGGTAAAACATCAGATTTGATATTGATGAAGAAAGAATTGGTGAACTAGAAGATAAAACTAAAGAACTTAGCTAAAGTAAAGCACTGACAGAGGTGGAAAATATGATAAAAGAAATTATGATATGTGGAGTAGAACTTAAAGGTCTAAAAACCATCTATTCATAGTTTTTAAGTATGAAAGTAAAGAAAATTTAAAAAGGTATTCAAGGAGATAATTACTGAGAATTATTCAGAAAGTTGGAATACATGAATATTTAGAATCTAGAAGCATAATGATCCCGAGCAGGATAAATATAAAGAAACCTTCACATACATTTAACTCATCAAAGTGAATCTGCAAAACACAAAACATGAAAATATCTTAAAAGCAAAGAGAATGACAATTTATCATAAAAGAAAAAACACTAATATCGGATTTCTCAACTTCAACAATGGAAACTAGAAAACATGGATATATTTAAATTACTGAGAGAAAATAATTTGCAACCTAAGCCTGTATCCTGAGGAAGTCATCTTTAAAGGATGAGCATAAAAAAAAAACATTTCAGACAAAAACTGAGAGTTTTGAGCAACTAACCCTCACTGAGGAATTCTTCAGGGCTATTCCTTAGGAAGAAGGTAACTGATCAAGAAAGTCATGTGGTACAATAAGAAATGACAACAAAAAAAACTTTAGACAGGGGTACATTAGATATGGGTATATTTAAATCAACACTGCTGTATAAAACAATAACATGAGGTCTTTACTTCAGGCAATAATGGTGTAAATGATATCAGAAAAAACTTCCTATAGATAACAACTATATAATCTAGAGACTATACATACTCTGTCTCTTTTTCTGTCTGTCTCTCTACATATAAAAGGTAAAATTAACAAGTGAAAAACTGACTGAATAGTATGCTTTAGACATGTACATTTCACTATATGTGAATTTTAGCTAAAAAAAGAACTATAAGATATTAAATTCCAGTTAGTATGCTTACTTTTGCAATGATATCTGTTAGCAATTTGAAAGTAACTTCTTTGAATTCTAGGCTAGAGCAAATGAGCAAATACGTTGAGGATAATGGAAGCCTAATTTCTCACTGTTATAGAAGGGGATTACAAATATGGAAAGGGGGAGTACTAGAATATAACATATGGTGTTAAACTGAAATTGGAGTTATGATCCTCAATCCTCTTATGAGGATAAACACACTTTTTGACAGAAAAATATTGATGTAGGGGTATATATATACACACACACACACATATATGTATATAAAAATATATGTATGTTTGAGAAATATTAAAACATAGTTCCTAGCGCAATCAGTTTTGAGAGGCTAGAGGCAATGATAACACTATCAATGAGCACATTTAGTGCACAGAGCTTGGTTTCAAAATTCTACTGTTGGGGCACCTGGGTGATTAAGCATTCAACTCTTGATTTCAGCTCAAGTCATGATCTCACAGTTTGTGGACTGAGCCCCACATTGGGCTCTGCTAACTATTTGCACCCTGCTTGGGATTCTGTCTCCCTCTCTATGCCCCTCCCCAGCTCATATGCTCTCTTGCTCTCTCACTCTCTCAAAATAAATAAATAAATATTTAAAAAATTCTGTTGTCCATTAAAGGCAATTAGGCTCCACAAGAAAAAGGCTAAATTTTGGACTGGAGTAGGGAAGTAAAAGATGAGCCTGGACTGTTTTGTTCCAGAAAGCAAGGAAATGCTCAAAGAATGGTGAGGACATTGGGGCGCCTGGGTGGCTCAGTTGGTTGGGCATCATGATCTCCCAGTTTGTGAGTTTGAGCCCCACATCAGGCTCTGGGCTGACAGCTCAGAGCCTGGAGCCTGCTTCAGATTCTGTGTCTCCCTCTCTCTCTGACCCTCCCTGGCTCACACACACACACTCTCTCTCTCTCTCAAAAATAAATAAACATTAAAAAAAATGGTGAGGACATTAAAAAAAAAAAGAGGCAGGACTGTTTAAAAGGACTCCTACTTGAGGGGCATCTGGGCAGTTCAGTTGGCTGAGCATCCAACTTTGGCTCAGGTCATGATCTCACCATTCGTGAGTTGGAGCCCCGCCACGGGGCTTGCTGCTGTCAGCCTGTCAGCTCAGAGCCCGCTTTAGAACCTGTGTCGCTCTGACTCTCCCTTGCTAGCACTCTCACAAAAAATATTAAAAAAAAAAGGACTCTTACTTGACAAATCTGGGACAATTTGCATATCAAAATAAATGATGACAGTGTTGGACTACAACATGTAGAATAAAGTAAATGTCTATGAGTTCATACTTGCCCTATTCAGTTCATATTGCTATAACAAATTATTATAGACTGGGTGGCTAAAACAATAAATATTTATTTCTCCAGTTTTAGAGGCTGCAAAGTCCAAGATCAAGGTGCTGGTGTATGGTGAAAGTGTCTTTCCTAGTTTGGAGATGGCCATCTTCTCCTGGTATCCTCACATGACGAGAACAGGATGTCTAGCTCTCTTCTTTTTCTGAGAAGGATACTCACTAATCCCGTCATCATTCTATTGGGAACTAGGGTTTCAACATATGAACTTTCTTTAAAATTTTTTAATGTTTATTTATTTTTGAGACAGAGGGAGACAGAGCACGAATGGGGGAGGGGCAGAGAGAGAGGGAGACACAGAATCCAAAACAGGCTCCAGGTTCTGAGCTGTCAGCACAGAGCCCGATGCAGAGCTTGAGCTCACCAAACGTGAGATCATGACCTGAGCCAAAGTCTGATGCTTAACCGACTGAGCCACCAGGTGCCCCCAACATATGAATTTTCAAGGGGGGCAGTGTGGAGACAAAAACATGCAGTCCATAACAATACTGATATAAACAAACAACCATAAGGGAGAAGGTAAAGATATTCCTTACATTAAAATGTGAAGTAATAAATAGAAAAGGAATGGTGGAATTAGATAATCATTTGGTTGCTAAAACTAAGAGGTGAAAGTTTGATGAGGAATGCGATATTTACATAGTCTCAAAGTATTTATCCACACATCATTTATTAGTTAAAAAGAAAAAAACAATAATTTATACAGTGGAGAGAACCCGGCAGATACCACCTTAGCCAAGTGATGTAACTTATTATGACCTGTGTTAGGACAAACCAATTATCATTAGCCTCCTGACATGATTTTCTGAGAAGGACTCATCATTAATTCTGTGCTATTTCTGCCCCAAATAACATATCTGGATGTAATTATGAGCAAACTTTATGAAAGACCAAATTGAGGGGCTTTCTATAAATGTAATTGGCCTTCAAAAATCTCAAGGTCAAGCAAGACAAAGAAAATCTGAGATGTTCAAGATTGAATATGCCTACAGAAACATGGCAACTAAATGCAACATGGAATTTGGATTAGGTCTTAGAATGGTAGGTGGGCAATGGCTGTGAGAACACTGGAACAATTGACAAATACAAATAGGGACACAGCAGTATACTGTTAAATTTTGGGATATGGACAAGTGTACTTTGCTTAAGTAAGAGAATGCCTTGTTCTTAGGAAATACACATTGGAATCTTTAGTGGTAAAAGAGAATTACACTGTCACCTTCCAAATTACACTTAGATGGGGATAGGAGGTGGAAAGGAAGAATAGAAAGAGAGAGAATGATAAAGCAAATAGAGCAAAATGTCAACAACTGGAGAATTTGGGTACAGTATATATGTGTATATATATATATGTATATATATATGAATTTTTTTATAATTTTATATAATTTCTGCAAATTTATGGTGTATTTGAGATTGTATAAAAATAAAATGTTACAAAAACATCTAATTTCTATGACTGAAAGATAAGACAAGACTAAGACACTGGAAAACATCAAATAAATGGAAAGAAACAATTTGAGTTAAAATATTCTAAAATTATTGTATAGTCCTGAAAAGGGGTAGGAGTCTTGGATTATTTTTAGATTTTATGTATGCATGCATATTAGAATTTAAAATGTAACCACTAAAATAGTTGTAATATAGTAGATAACTGCTAAACCAGTAGGGGAGCAAAAGAAAAAGACACAACTCAAAATAAGAAATTTTTCAAAAGACAAAAAAGCAGAACAAATAGCACAAAATACAATGGTAAAAGAAATAGAAACATATTAGTAATCACAATAAATGCACTAACTCACCAGATAAAAGATTTTAGATTATAGAGTTTTAAAAATTCTCTTAGGATGTATAATAAAACGCTAAAACCTAACAAGGAAAATAAAATAAGATTGAAAAAAAAATGAACAGAAGAAATAAACAACTGCTTCATAGAACTGGAAATTCAAATGGCCTATAAACTTTAAAAGATGTTCATCCTCTCCACTAATCAGGGAAGTATTGCAAAATGTATGGAAAGTAGAAGAAATCACTTGCTGTCCTCCCATAGTCTTTATCTTGTTTGGTCAGAAGACCACCGATTTTTGCCTGGGCACATAACCACTTGGAATAAAGACCTCATTTTCTAGTCACTCTTGTAGCTTGCTGTCACTGTGTGATTAAGGTATGGCTAATAGGTTATGAGCAAATATAGATTGCTCAGATTCTAGGAAATGTTTTTATAAATGTCAGGGAGGGAAGGCATTAACTTCTTTCTCTCTTCCTCTAAGCGGTTGAAGGCAAACATGATGGCTAGAGATCAGGCAGCCTCCGTATACCATAAAGTAAAAACCACATGTTGAGGATGGTGGAGCAACAAGAAAGGAGACAAAGACCCTAATGAGCCTGGAGCCACCATGCTGCACTAGACTGGCTACCTCTGAACCTTATCTAGCTGAAGAGAAATAAATTTTTGTTGTTGTTTAAGCCAATGTTATTCATGTTTGTTTCTTTGTTTTTGTCAAGCACAGCCAAACCTAGTTTGAAATAATACATGAAGAAGCGAGGACTGCTGATCGGAGTGTGGATTAAGATAGCCATTTTTCAAAGCAATTTAGCATTATCCAGTCAAACTGAAGAGGGAAATATCCTATGACCCAGGAATTCAACTCCTGGGTATATATCCTAGAGAAATTTGCAGATGGGCCTTGGGAGACACAAACTAGAATTTCAGAACAGCACTGATTTTAATGACAAAGAAAGTGGAAAAAACCGATCCACGTGTTTGGAAGTTGACAAAGCATATTCATATAGTGGAATATTTAACAGTAAAATAAATGAACAAAAGCTATATATATATCAATGAATGAATCTCAAAAATATAAAGTTGAATAAAAGAGGCAAATCACTAAAAAATACATTGATATGATAACATGTTTATTAACATAAAAGACTACACTGCATTTACCCTGGGGTGGAAAAAACCTTGGGGTATCAATCCCAGAAAGCATTTAAAATATTGATATAAATATTGGCAAAGAAGATAGTTTTAATGTCTGGACCAGCAATATCCAATAGAACTTTCTACACAATGATAGAAATGTTCTTTATCTGTACTGTCCAACACAGTAGCCACTAGTTATACACAGCTTTTGAGCATGTGAAATGTTAGTGCAAGGAACTGAGTTTTATTTATTTATTTTTTAATTTTTCTTTTTTTCAACGTTTATTTATTTTTGGGACAGAGCGAGACAGAGCATGAACGGGGGAGGGGCAGAGAGAGAGGGAGACACAGAATCGGAAACAGGCTCCAGGCTCTGAGCCATCAGCCCAGAGCCTGACGCGGGGCTCGAACTCACGGACTGCGAGATCGTGACCTGGCTGAAGTCGGACGCTTAACCGACTGCGCCACCCAGGCGCCCCAAGGAACGGAGTTTTAAATTTTAATTAATCTTACTTATATTTAATAGTCACACATGACTAATGCCTACTAGTCAGTATAGGTCTAGACAGGGATGATAGTTTTCCAATTCTTTACATATATGTTTGCATATAACTCAAAAGGAGCTCAAAGAATAATGACCTTGCTATAATAAATTTATGCTTATATCCATCTATTTACTTATGTAAACAAGTTTTCTCAAGGCTTACATCAGCAAAACAAAAATATAAATAAAAATTGATTCAGTCCAGCCAGTAAAATTCATATACAGACACATGAACTAATGAGGGAGGGAAGTTCCATGAATCTCATTAATAGATACGTTTTTGATAAAAATTTTCTTTTTATTTAAAAAAAATTTTTTAATGTTTTTTTTTTAAATTTATTTTTGAAGGAGAGAGAGACAGAACATGAGCAGGGGAGGAGCAGAGAAAGAGGGAGACATAGAATTTGAAGCAGGCTCCAGGCTCTAAGCTGTCAGCACAGAGCCCGATGTGGGGCTCGAACTCACGAACTGTGAGATCATGACCTGAGCCGAAGTCAGACGCTTAACTGACTGAGCCACCCAGATGCCCCCAAAATTTTCTTTTTAAAAGTAATTACTTATTATATCTAAATTGTTTTGATCAAATTGTATACAAAAAAAAGACTATAATTAAAATTTTTTTAATGTTTATTTTTTCAGAGACAAATAGCGTCAGCAGGGGAGAGGCAGAGAGAAAGAGAGGGAGACACAGAATCCAAAGCCGGCCCCAGGCTCCAAGCTGTCAGCACAGAGCCCGACATGGGGCTTGAACTCGCTGACTGCAAGATCATGACCTGAGCTGAAGTAAGATACTTAACTGACTGAGTCACCCAGGTACCCCAAGAATGACTATTATGTTATTTTGATACAAAAGGAATTTTAATGCCTAGAGCAAGAGATTCCCAAACTCTGAACTTTCTCAGCTCATGGGACCCTTTTCTTCAGAAAAGAAAATCCCAACTTAGTAATAGTTCAGGTCATGCCCAACAGATGTCACTCTGTTTCTCAAAAATTTAAAAAAGTCCTGCAGTGTCCCTGTGAGTTCACTGTAATGCCCAGCAGTGCCTTGGTGGTACACTTTGGCAGAGGTGCAGAGTTTGGGGTCCATGGACAACTGGACAATGTGGATATAGGACAAATGGGACTATTTTGTATTCCTGATGTTTATGAGTAGTCTTCAAAAGTCATTTAACTAATAGAAAACATATAGGACACCTACACAAAGGCAGATTTTAAGAACTGACAAAGACTATAACTAATTTGGGGGCAGGTTAGTAGGGAATGATGGGACTACCTAGTAAGTATCTTCATTACACATTACAAAGTTTACATTAAATATTCTACAAAACAAAAAATGAATAGGTATGCATATATATACAAATATACTAATGCATATGACAGGGAAATGTTTTTAATTGTTAGGACTGTACAAAGCTATATTTAACTTAGGAAATAAGCTTCTTCCAGCTCACATCCCATTTTCCCACTTTGAAGGCTACTTTCCCACTTTGATGGCCACATATTGGTAAGACAGTCTGATGAGCTCTTCCTTGTGATTGAATAGGTCATGCTAAAGAAAATAGATCTACCCTGGGAAGGTTTAAAAGAAGAGAGCAGAGAAAGAGGAAGCTGGGGAGGGTGGGGAGGTGCTGGAGGAGCAGAAAAGTTCTGTAGAGTGGGAAAGAGAAGTACAATGAATCGAAAACAGTGTTAAGGTGGGTTAAGAAGGAGGAAGAGAAGGGTTATGGATTAACAGGTATTTCTTTGAATCTACAATAAAATGATGATAATTGTACTTTCCCTATTATATTTATAAATTTATTTTCTTTCTGGCATTTTCTATAACAGTACCTATCTACAGTTTAAAACAATAGTTTCTGGAAAGCCAGAGAAGATCCTCAAGAATAGAAGGCATATAGAAGTATAAAGTTATGTCAAAATGAAATATTTCTAGCTAAATAGATATATGTATTTTGAATAAAATATTAAGAAAGTTTATTCAACACTGAACTCATCAATTTTTTATAATAAACTTGGAAGAATTTTAAGAGTAGATGCCTTGGTTTGCTTATTACTGCTCTGCATTATGAGAGAATGATCCATGACAAACTAAAGAAAGTTTTTCCCCATCAGCAAGGATTTTTAAGAGAGAAGAAGTTCCCATTTTTATCTTTATTTGAGAGAGAGAGAGCAGGGAAGAGGGACAGAGGGAGACAGATAATCCCAAGCAGGCTCCACGCTCAGTGCAGAGTTTGACACAGAGCTCAATCCCAAGACCTTGGGATCACAACCGAAGCTGAAATCAAGAGTTGGAGGCTCAAGGGACTGAGCCACCCAGGTGCCCCTAGAAGTTTCAAATTTTAACCGACCTTTATGGAAACAATTTTTCTCAGATCACAATTCAAAATTTGAGAAACTCTGTGTTTTCTCAAAAGACTTCCTTATCCAAATTCAGTCTTCCTCTCATCCCCCCTTCCTTCCTTCTGATATTTAAACAATTATCCCTTCTTTCAGTTCCTCATCAGTACAAAGGTGACAGTAAGTCATTTCACTGAGTTGTTGTAGAAGTAAAGATACTGTCTGAGCAAGCCCAGCACAATCCTGCACTATCATATATTGTAAACCAGAGAAGTTGTTATTTCTCCACTCTCTCTTTTGCTTTGGCCTAAATGAAACACTGTGTGTGTCTTCATGTTCTTAACAGCAGACTGGAGGTCCATTTTTCCAAATTTTTAGAGATGAATTCATAGCACTGTGGATTATATGAGAACTTGGAAATTAAAAAAATTCCTCCCAACTCTCAATAATGTGTCCTTCACTAGTTCATTTTCTATAACTCTGGGAATTTCCCAAGGCTAACTGGCAAATTTTTCACTTCTTTGACATTATTCTTCTTTAAGGTTCTAGATGAGTCTTAGGACCTAAACCAAGTTTGGGACACCATCTACTCATCTACACATACACTTCTTACCTTCTTTGTAGTTCCCTATTCACCAATGTGCATAGAACATTTAATTTAAATGCCACAAGTCTTGCAACATATTGAAAAACAAGTTCATTTCCCCTACCCCTGAGACCTATCTTTGCACATTTCCCTATAATTATCCACAACACCTTCAGTGTTTCCAGGCTGATAGCCTTTGGTGTCTTCCTCCCACTCCCCCATTTTAACCAACAATTATAGATTTTACTAGTCTTTTCTCTGTAATAATTTTGGGCTTCACTCTTTGTCCGCATTATAATCGCACCGCTTCCTCACCTCACTTCCCCATTCCTCTACTTCCCAGCTGCCCTTAACTAACTCATGTTATGGATTATCACAATGGTTTATTAGGAATTCCTCTCATCATTTGACTTTTCCCACAACAACATATCTTTGAGAATATTCGTACAATATTTTGTTCTTCAGTTCAAGTGTCCACAGTGGCTGCCTATTCCTTATTTTACAGAATTTTAATTAGTAAGTCCAACACTAAAGATATATCATGATTGGAACTACAATTTTATAAACCACAATTTTACTTCCACAAAAGACATGCTGTTTCAACTACTGTGCTGCACTTGCTATCCCCAAGTTTGACTTTTCTTGCCTTCCATGCTTTGAGGTCTGCCACAGGTATAATACTGCCAAAAGAACACCTTCATTAGTGTGATGAGAGTGGGAGATCATCAAAAGGAAGGGAAAAACTTCTGCAGATGATCATTTGTTCTGCAATCAAAAAAGGAATTCAACTGAATTTTTTTCCTGCCTTGGTAGCCTAGATTTTAACTTTATACTACTACCTTCTTTCATCTTTTGAGATTCATAGGCTTCATCCTCTTCAAAATCCAGTTCAAAATTTAACTTCAGGAATCTTTCCTGGATGACTGTACATGGACAAAATATACTCAGTATCTGTGCTCTTTATTTAAAATTTTTCTGTATGCAGTTGTTGATATAGTATTATTATAGTAAGTACTTTTGGGTACATGCTTTTCAGTTTGTTATATGTCTATATATACACTTCTTATCATCAGCCTAAGACACAAAATAATGTCATATTCCCTTTAATTTTCAAATTAAATGTCTCTATCCCTTTATTTTCTCCTCAGGATACTCACTTTGTTGAAAACTCCAACACCTCTGGGGATGCTTATTTAGACTTAAAGATCAGTTCTGGGAACCATCTTCTACTTAGTCAATCAAGGAAATAAATTCTTTCCAGCTGTTACCAATGTCACTGGCACAAGATACACCTGTTGAAACAAAGACAACTCAGTAGGCCCAACGCAGTCTTTATTGTAACTATTAAAATATTCTGTTACCATACTCTGTGTTTAGTACTGGATGAGCCACAATAAAATGGACATAGCTTTCTGCTGAAAACCTGGTCACCCTGCCCAGAGAAAGTCTGCTTAGCTTATGAGCCTGTGAGAACCCCCCAAGGCATGGAAGGGGCTCAGCTGTGCTTAACCACTTTGCTTTTGGGGCTTTGGCTCACAGCCAGGTCTTCACATACTAATAGATGAGTCTCAGATCTTTGAGGCTGGCACATATGCAGTTTTTTCTGTAAGGCTGCTAGTAATACCCGAGTAGATGAATTTGAAGAGATTTCCACACTCAGCTACCAGAGTGACTAATACAACACTCTTTTCCGTTGGTTTTTTGCATATCAGCGTCAAGAGCAAAAGGAGTATACTGTCTTGTTTGCCAAGACCACTCTCATGTTCTGCCCCAGGATAAATAACAAAGCTTTTAAAGAAAAACCTTCCTATCCAGCTAGTGTTAGGGTTCAGGCAATCAATTTCTTTTCTCTTATTTGCTCAGTCTCTACTGTGATAGATACTTTTAGACATACTGTTTGGTTGACCAAGTCCTTAATCTCAAGAGCCTTTGCCCAGCTCCACTAAAAAGGCTGAAGAAAATCAAATATTTTTTTCTAGGCTGTCATTGGTTGTGACTACTTAAACCGACATGGAATATGCTGGAGAAAAGTGTGAGAAAATAAGAAAAGTTGAATCAAATCCAGACAAACAGAACTCCTTTTCTAGTTTAGTAGTTGTCTCTGAAGGTATAATTCACAAACAGCTTCATTAACACATCTGTTCCTCTTCAGCTAGGTATTAAAGGTCTTTATTTTGCCTCATCACACGTTGCCATTTTTTTTAAACCAAGTCCTCTATATCTAACAGAACTAGCTGCTTGCTGCTCCTAGAACATACCTTTTACTTTCTGACTCTAAGCATTTTTCAGCTTATGACATTCTTTGTATCTGAAATTCAATTCTTCATTACGAATCACAAAATATTTTTTCCAGCTTTACTGAGGTATAACTGACAAATTTATATATGTTTAAGGTATGCAAGGTGATAAATTTGAAATAAATATACATTGTGATGTGGTGCCAGGGAGCTTGGTCTGTTGAGCGACTGACTTCAGCTTAGGTCATGATCTCCTGATTTGTCAGTTTGAGCCCTGCAACAGCCTCTCTTGTGTCAGCACAGAGCCCATTTCAGATACTCTGTCCTCCTCTCTCTCTGCCCCTCCCCCCACACTCTCCCTCTCTCTCCCTCAAAATAAATAAATAAACTTAAAAAAAACATTGTGAAATGATTACCACATTCAAGTTAACACATCCATCACCTCACATAGTTGTCATTTTTTGTTTGTAGTGAGATCATTTAACACCTACTGTTCAATAACTTCCAAGTATACAATACAGCATTATTACAGTCACCATGCTGTCCATTAGATCCTTAGAACTTACTCATAACTGAAAGTTTGTACCCTTTGACCAACATCTCTCACGTCCCCTACTCCTCAGCCCCTGGAAACCACCATTCTACTCTGTTTCTGAGTTCAAGGTTTTGTTGTTCTTGTTGTTGTTTTGTAGATTCTACATATGAGCGAGACGAAGTGTCTATCTGGCTCATTTCATCCAATATAATGTCCTTCATGTTCATCCTTGTTGTAGCAAATGGCAGGATTTACTTTTTTTATGGCTGAATATTATTCAATTGCACGCGCGCGCGCGTGTGTGCGTGCGTGCGTGTGCGTGTGGTTTGGGTGTATCACATTTTCTTTATCCATTTATCTTCTTTCAACAGACACTTAAGTTGTTTCTATCCCTTGGCTATTGTGAATAATGCTGCAAGGCACATAGGACTGCAGATATCTCGTAAACATTCTGATTTTGTTCCTTTGAATTTAAATACAGAAGTGGGCTGCTAGATCACATAGTTCTATTTTTAATATTTTGAGAAATTTCCATGCTCATCCCCATAATGGTTGTACCAATTTATATTCCTACCAACAGTGTACAAGGGTTCACTTTACCTCACATCCCTGCTAACGCTCATTTCTCATCTTTTTGATAATAATCCTTTTAACAGGTGTGAGGTGAGAGCTCATTGTGATGCTGATTTGCAATTCCCTGATTAGTGATGTTGAGCATCTTTTCATGTACTTGTTGGCCATTTGTAAGTTTTTTTTTAAAACTATCTGTTTAGGTATTTTATCAATTATTTAATCAGGTTATGTGTTTGCTATTGAGTTGTAGGAGTTCCTTATGTGTCTTAGATATTAACCCTTTATCAGATGTATGCAAATATTTTCTTAAAATTTTTTAAAACATTTTTGAGAGAGAGAGAGAGACAGAGAGGGAGGGAGGGAGAGAGAGAGAGAGAATGAATGAGCAGGGGAGGGGAAGAGAGAGGAAGACACAGAATCCGAAGCAGGCTCTAGGCTCCAAGCTGTCAGCACAGAGCCTGACGCGGGGCTTAAACTCACCAACCGTGAGATCATGACCTGAGCTGAAATTGGACGTTTAACCGACTGAGCCACCCAGGCACCCTTTCTTTGCAAATATTTTCTTCCATTTCATAGGTTGCATTTTCATTTTGTTAATCACTTCCTTTGCTGTGCAGAAGATTTTTAGCTGGGTGTATTCCCACTTGTTTATTTTTGCTATTGTTGTCTGTGGTTTTGGTGTCATAGACAAACGATTATTGCCAACACCAGTATCAAGGAGACTTTTTCCTGTTTTCTTCTAGGAGTTTTATGTTTTCTGGTCTTATGTTTAAGTCTTTAATCCATTTTCCATTAATTTTTTTGTATATGGTGTAAGATAGGGTCCAATTTCATTATTTTGTACGTGTTATCTAGTTTTCCCAACAATAGTTATTGAAGACACTATCCCTTCCCCTCTTGTGTTCTTGGTACTATCTTGACAGAGATATCTTGGTTCCTTGACAGAGATTAATTAGTTGAATGTATTTCTGTATTCTACATTCTTTTCCAGTGATCTGTGTGTGTGTGTTTAAGCCAGTACTATACTTTTAAAATTATAGCTTTGTAATATAGTTTGAAATCAAGAAGTCTGATTCCTCCAGACTTTGTCCTTTCTGAAGCTCTCTTAGGCTATTCTGTCTTCTGTGTCTTCTGTGCTTCTCTACAAACTATGACCGTCTTTTACACTTCTGTGAAAAATTCCAATGGAATTTTGATAGGGATTGCATTGAATCTGTAGATTGCTTTGGGTAGTATGGACATTGTAACAAATTAATTTTTCCAATTTTTGAACATGAGTTATCTTTCCTTTCATTTTTGGCTTCTTCAACTTTTTGCACTAATTTCTTACATTTTTCAGGGTAGGTCTTTCACCTCCTGGCTAAATTTATTCCTAAGTATTGTATTCTTTCTGATGCTATTTTATTAAAATTTTTAAAAACATGTTTTTCTTTATTTTTGAGACAGAGAGAGTGTGTGAGCTGGGGAGGGGAAGAGAGAGAGAGAGAGAGACACAGATTCCAAAGCAGGCGCCAGGCTCTGAGCTGTCAGCACAGAGCCTGATGTGAGGCTTGAACTCACGAACCAGGAGATTATGACCCAAGCTTAAGATGGATGCTCAACTAACTGACTGAGCCACTCAGGCACCCCTTGATGCTATTTTAAATGGGATTGTTTTCTTTCTTTCAGATAGTTTGTTAGTGTATAGAAACAGAACTGATTTTTGTAAGCTGTTTTTCTATCCTGCAACTTTACTAAATTTATTAGTTTTAACATTTAGCTGGGGCCTTTAAGATTTTCTATTTTTAAGATCATGTCATCGGCAAAGAGAGACTATTTTACTTCTTCCTTTCCAATTTTGTATCTTTTATTTCTTTTTCTTGCCTAATTGCTCAGGTTACGGTTTCCACTACTGTGGTGAGTAGAAGAGGCAAGAGTGAGCATCTTTGTCTTGTTCCTGATCTTAGAGGAAAAGCTTTCAGTTTTTCTTCATTGAGTATGTTAGCTGTGGGGTTTTTGGATATAGCCTTTATTATATTGAGGTCCATTCCTTCTATACCTAATTTGTTGAGTTTTTATCATGAGAGGATATTACATTTTTCCAAATGCTTTTTCTGTATCTACTAAGATGATCATATGATTTTATACTTTATACTCTGTTAAAGTGATGTAGCACATTTATTGACTTGCATATGATGAAGAATCCTTGCATCCCGGTGATAAGTCTGACTGGATCATGCTATATGATTATTTTAACATGCTCTCGAATTTGGTCTGCTAGATTTTGCTGAAAAGTTAGCATGTTCATCAGTAATACTGGCTTATAATTTTCTTTTCTTGCAGTGTCCTTGACTGGCTTTGGTATTAGAACAATGCTGGCTTATAAAATAAGTTTGGAAGTGTTCCCTCCTCTCCAGTGTTTTGGAAGAATTTGAAAAGGATTGGCATTAATTCTTCAAATGTTTGGAAGAATTCACCAGTGAAGTCACCTGATCCTGGGCTTTCCTTTGTTGGGAAGTTTTTGATTACAGATTCAATCTCCTTATTATTAATTAGCCTGTTTAAACTTCCTATTTCTTCATGATTCAGTCTTAAAAGACCATGTTTTCTAGGAATTTGTCCATTTCTTCTAGGTTCTCCAATTTGTTACCATATCATTGTCATAACAATATCTTATGATCATTTGTATTTCTGTGGTATGTTTAATGTCTCTTCTTTCACTTCTGACTTCATTTATTTAAATGTTTTCTATTCTTAGTCTAGCTAATGGTTTGTTGATTTTATCTTTTCAAAAAATTAGCTTTTAGTTTCATTGATTTTGTCTGTTTTTCTATTGTCTATTTCATTTATTTTTGCTGTAATCTTTATTTTCCCCCTTCTATAACTTTGAACTTTGTTTGTTCTTCTTTCTCTAGTTCCTAAAGTGTAAAGTTAAGTTGCTTTTTTGAGATCTTTCTTTTTCCTTAGTGTAGTCCTTTATTGCTATAAACCTGCCTCTTAGAACTGTTTTGCTTCATCCCATTAGTTTTCATATGTTGTGTTTATATTTTCATTTGTTTTAGGATATTTTGTGTCTCCCTTTTGATTTCTTCTATGACCCATTTGTTGTTTAAAAGTGTTGTATAATTTTCACGTATTTGTGAATTGTACAGCTTTCCTCCTGTTATTGATTTCCAGTTTCATACCACTGTGGGCAGAAAAGATTGCTATGGTTTCATTCTTATTAAACTCGTTAAGATTTTTTTTTCTGAGAGAAATCACTGGCCAAGGGGGTGTGACTTGATGCTGAGTTGTGCTGCTTTGGGGGCAAGGTGACATAAGTAAAATGAAACTGTTCTTACCTTATTCACTACATTTATTCTTAGATTTTTTTGCTCAAACAGTGTGCTAGAACTTCCCTGCTGGACTCCTGGACTCCCATAAAGTTGATCTGTGGTTGACTGTCAACTGATACTCTGTGGGGGGATAAAAGTAGAAAACTCGTGTCATATTTGACTAATGACAAAGTATTTATAGTTATAGTTATAGCTATAGCTATAGTTATTTATACAAAAAATTCTACTGTAACCTAAGTCACCCAAGTCTGGATCTTTGTCCACTGGAAGCTTAAAGTAGGGGGGGGCAAATTAATGTCAAAATGAATTTATAATAAGGAGAATAGTGACAAGTAGATTACATAGTAAGTTATTGTAATAGTCCCAAGGATAAAGAAGACCAACTTACAGTTAAAGATAGTAGCTTGCCCATATAAAGTTACATTTCTCACTTTGAAAACTCCACTAAAATGATAGAATGATAAAAAAAAGGAATAAACCCACAAGTCCAAGGTAACAGAAGAGGAGAAAAAAAACATTAAAATTTTAGAAGCCAGAAAGCAGGTGGATAAAGACAAACTGGCTCAACAAATTTTTGAAAACAGAAACTTAAACCAGTAGGGGAGGGAGCTCAGCAGCAAGTAAATTCTTACCACTCATACACATAGAAATTATAGGTCTGAAGGTGGGGATACAACTAACACATAACATGATGTGAACTGGGTAAAAGTTTGTATAAGAAGCAGCTGGATTTACATATAGTCTTTGTCAACCGTATATCTGAGCAACTTGCCCTCCCTCATCTATGAAGAAGACCAGAGATTTACTCTTTGAGGAGGTACAACCAGTGGGACTTTGAAGTGGAACAAATAGTTGGGCTGTGTTTTCATGTTGAAAAAAGGTGAATTATTGAAACTCTATGTACTAAGTGGGGACCATACTAGCTTCTTTCCCAAACCTGACTCCACGAATGCTGGAGAACAAACTCATATTCTAAAGACAAGAGTTTGGAAATATTATCTTTGAAAAACCATACTCACCTTTAGAGGTCCATCATAAAATGGCCAATCATTGGTCAATGAAACGAAGTAGTCACCAACAAATGAAAGTAACTTTGCTCCAAAAGAAAGCAACCCACATTTATGTACAGGGAACTTTCAATCATCTTTTTAATATCTTGCACTCAAATAGGAATGGAAAGTCAAGAGCCAGATATTTGAACAAATGTCCTCTTTTGACACAATGTAAAGCCATACAAGAAAAAGAAAGAAGTTTGGGGAAAAAGAGAATAGGATGGAAAACATAACCTTGGAAGGCCTATAATGAATATTCTCAGTGAATTAAGAAAACATCTTGATTGTATTCGTGAGACAAGATGCTATTAAAAAGGAGCATTCTCTGTGTATAGTTATTCTTTAAATTTCAATATTATACAGAAATTACACTATTAATAATGGTGCAGTACCTGTTATTAAGTTAACCTTCTTAACCTTGCCAGCAGATAACAATAATGGGAAAAATATAAAAACAGTTGTTTGAATGCACTTGAGAGCAAATGAAGGCAGGCAGAAACTGGAAGGGTGTTGACACACAAAAGAAGGGAATAGCACTTCTCAGTTTGCACTGCATGGAGTAGCTGGAACTCAAACAGAAAACTGCAGTCCTAAGTGACTTGAGGATTGAGAGGGAAGAGTTTGGGACTACTGGCATGGCTAGAAAATAAATGACAAATCTCAGAAAAAAAGGAAGCTAAGGAGCTGGAGGAAAAAAATCCACATATAAACTCCTTCAAATCCTTGGATGATCTTGATTAATGTATGTGCAGAGGGCCAAGCAGAAAGCAATGGCTGGAAGGTGGAAAGAAGTGAAGATTTAAAGTTTGAGCTCAGCCACTTGAATTGCTTGCTAGAACATGATCAACACTATTTAGATGAAGCTATCCCTAGTCTCTACAAGGGTACAATAAAAAACTACTAAACATAAAGACACAGGAAAATGTGGCCCACACTCAAGAGAAAAACAGTTAAGAAAAACTGATACTGGGGCGCCTGGGTGGCGCAGTCGGTTAAGTGTCCGACTTCAGCCAGGTCACGATCTCGCGGTCCGTGAGTTCGAGCCCCGCGTCGGGCTTTGGGCTGATGGGTCAGAGCCTGGAGCCTGTTTCCGATTCTGTGTCTCCCTCTCTCTCTGTCCCTCCCCCGTTCATGCTCTGTCTCTCTCTGTCCCAAAAATAAATAAACGTTGAAAAAAAAAAAAAAAAGAAACACTGATACTAAAATGATCCAGAGTATAGAATTAGAAGAATTTTTAAACCGCTAATCTAAATGCATTCAACAAAACTGAAACAGGAAGAAACAGAAAATTTGAATAGACCCATAAGCAGTCAAGAAGTTGAAATCTGTTATCAAAAATCTCCAACAAATGAGAGTCCAGGGCTGGATACCTTCCCAGGGGAATTCCACTAGACATTGAAAGAAGAGGTAATGCTAATCTTTTGAAGCTTTTCCAAAAGATAGAAATGAAAGGAAAACTTCAAAACTCATTCTACAAGGCCAGAATTACCTTGATTCCAAAACCAGACAAAGACACCACAAAAAAGGAGAATTGCAGACCAATTTCCCTGATGAACATGGATACAAAAATTCTCAACAAGATACTAGCAAATCCAATCCAATAATACGTCAAAAGAATTATTCACCACTATCAAGTGGGATTTATTCCTGGACTGCAGGGGTGGTTCAATATTCGCAAATCAATCAACATGATACACCACATTAATAAAAGAAAGGCTATGAACCTCTTGATCCTCTCAATAGATGCAGAAAAAGCATTTGGCAAAATATAGCACCGTTTATGATAAAAATATTCGGGAAAGTGGGGATAGAAGGAACATACCTCAACACCGTAAAGGCCATATATGAAAGACCTACAATTAATACCCTCAATGGTGAAAAATTGAGAGCTTTCCCCCCTAAAGTCAGGAAAATGACAGGGATGTCCACTCCCACCACTGCTATTCAACATAGTATTGGAAGTCCTAGGCTCAGCAATCAGAAAACAAAAAGAAATAAAAGGGATCTAAAATGGCAAGGAAGAAGTCAAACTTTCACTCTTCATAGATGACATGATACCTTATGTGGCAAACCTGAAAGACTCCACCAAAAAACTGCTAGAACTGATCCATGAATTCAGCAAAGTTTCAGGATATAAAATCAATGTACAGGAGTTCGTTGCACTTATATATACCAGTAATGAAGCAGCAGAAAGGAAAATCAAGGAATTGATCCCATTTACAATTGCACCAAAAATCATAAAACACTTAGGAATAAACCTAACCAAAGAGGTGAAAGATACGTATGCTGAAAACTACAGAAACCTTATGAAAGAAATGGAGGGAGACACAAAGAAATGGCAAAACATTCCACGTTCATGGACTGGAAGAACAAATATTGTTAAAAATATCTATACTTCCCAAAGCAATCTACACATTTAAATGCAATCCCTCGCAAAATAACCCCAGCAATCTTGACAGAGCTAGAAAAAACAATTCTAAAATTTGTATGAAACCAGAAAAGACCCCAAATAGCCAAAGTAATGGTGAAAAAGAAAACCAAAGCTGGAGGCATCACAATTCTGGACTTCAAGCTGTATTACAAAGCTGTAATCATCAAGACAGTATGGTATTGGCACAAAAACAGACACATAGATCAATGTAACAGAACAGAGAATCCAGAAATGGACCCACAAATATATGGACAACTAATCTTTGACAAAGCAGGAAAGAATACCCATTGGAAAAAAGACAGTCTCTTCAGCAAATGGTGCTGGGAAAACTGGACAGCTACATGCACAATAATGAACTTGGACCACTTTCTTATACCATACACAAAAATAAACTCAAAATAGATGAAAGACTTAAACATAAGACAAGAGGAGAAAACAGGCAACAACCTCTTTGACCTCAAAATCCTAGAGGAGAAATCCTAGAGGAGAAAACAGGCAACAACCTCTTTGACCTCAGTTGTAGCAACTTATTAGACCTGTCTCAGGAGGCAAGGGAAACAAAAGCAAAGGGCCTCATTAAGATAAAAAGCTTTTGTACAGAGAAGGAAACCATCAACAAAAATAAGAGGTAACCAATAGAATTGGAGACGATATTTGCAAATGACATATTGGATAAAGGGTTAGTACTCAAATCTATAAAGAACAAACCAACTCAACACCCAAAAAACAAATAATCCAGGGAAGAAATGGGCAGAAGACAGGAACAGACACTTTTCCAAAGAAGATATTCAGATGGCTAACAGACACATGAAAAGATGCTCAACATCACACATCATCAGGAAAATACAAATCAAAACCACAATGAAATACTACTTCACAACTGTCAGTATGGCTAAAATTAACAACACAGAAAACAACAGATGTTGGCAAGGATGTGGGGAAAAGGGAACACTTTTGCACTGTTGGTGGGAATGCAAACTGGTGCAGCCACTCTGGAACGGTATGGAGGTTCCTCAAAAAATTAAAAATAGAACTACCCTATGACCCAGCAATTGCACTACTAGGTATTTATCCAAAGGATACAACAATGCTGATTCAAAGGGGCACATGCAACACAATGTTTACAGCAGCACTATCAACAATAGCCAAATTATGGTAAGAGTCCAAATGTCTATCAACTGGATAAAGAAGATGGGATATATATATATATATATATATATATATATATATATATATGCAATGGAATATTACTCAGCAATCAAAAAGAATGAAATCTTGCCATTTCCAACAACATGGATGAAAACTAGAATGTATTATGCTAAGTGAAATAAGTCAATCAGAGAAAGATAATTACCTTACAATTTCACTCATAAGTGGAGTTTAAGAAATAAAACAGATGAACATAGGGGAAGGGAAGGAAAAATAAGGTAAAAAGAGAGATGGAGGGAACCATAAAATACTCTTAAATACAGATAGCTGAAGGTTGCTGGAGGGGTGCTGGGGGTGATAGGCTAAATGGGTGATGGGCATTAAGTAGGGCACTTACTGGAATGAGTACTGAGTGTTATATGTAAGTGATGAATCACTAAATCCTATTCCTAAAAACATTATTACACCGTATATTAAGTAATGTGGATTTAAATTAAGAAAAAAAGAGGAAAAAATTTAAAAAATAGATGTTTAAGGGATTAAAGGAAAAATATGGTTACAATTAATGAATAGTTGGAGAATCTCAATAGAAAAATACAAACCATCAAAAAAAAGAAACAAGTAGAAATTTTAGAAATGAAACACAATATCAAAAATTAAAAATTTACTGGATAAGAACAACAGATCACAGATAGTCAAATAAAGAAAACAGTAAATTTCGGGGCGCCTGGGTGGCGCAGTCGGTTAAGCGTCCAACTTCAGCCAGGTCACGATCTCGCGTTCCGGGAGTTCGAGCCCCGCGTCAGGCTCTGGGCTGATGGGTCAGAGCCTGGAGCCTGTTTCCGATTCTGTGTCTCCCTCTCTCTCTGCCCCTCCCTTGTTCATGCTCTGTCTCTCTCTGTCCCAAAAATAAATAAACGTTGAAAAAAAAAAAAGAAAACAGTAAATTTGACGATAGATCATAGAAAATATTCAATCTGAAGATGAGAAAAATATATTGGAAAAAAATAGAACAAAATCTCGGTGATATGTGGGACCATATTTAAGTGATTGAAGTTATATTCAGCTGTATTCTCAGAGAGAGAAAATGAGTCAGAAAATACCTTTCATAAAATAATGGATAGATTTTTCCTAAACTGCTAAATAAATGTAAACTTACAGATCCAAGAAGATCAATGAATACCTGCTAAGATAAATACTTAGAAAACCATGCTTAGCTACATATTCATTAAATGATAGAAAACACAGAAAAAGAGAAAAGCAGCCAGTGGGGGAAAACCCATTACAAACAAGGGGGAAGCGATACAAATTACAACTGAATTCTCATCAGAAATGATGGAAGGTAGGAGAGAATGGAACAACATCTTTAAAGTGCTGAGAGAGTGGGAACTGTCAAATTAGAATTCTGTATCTGGGAAAATTTTTCTTAAAAAATAAAAGCAAAATAAATACATTTTTCAGAAAAACAAAAATTGAGAGAAACTCTTGTCAGCAGAGCAGTACTATAAGAAATTGTAGGGACGCCTGGGTGGCTGACTCTGGATTTTGGCTCAGGTCATGACCTCTCAGTTCATGAGATAGAGCCCTGTTTCAGGTTGTGAGCTGACAGGGTGGAGCCTACTTGGGATTTTCTCCCTCTCTCTCTGCCCCTCCCTTGCTCACGTGCGCGCGCGCGCGCGCGCGCGCGCGCACACACACACAAACTTTCTCTCTCTTAAAATAAATAAACTTAAAAAAACATTCTAAAGGAAATTCTTCAGGTTAAGGAAACTTAGACGGTAACATATCTATAGGAAGAAATTATACGAACCAGAAGTAGTAAATACCTGGGTTAATATAAAGGGGAATACATTTTCCTTTTCTTAATATTTAAAATAATATGACTAAGGTAAACATAATAATGCAATGTTGGGTTAATGCATATAGATGTACTACATATGAAAATAATATTACAAAGGAAAAGATGGTAAGTGAAAATAGACTGTTGAAAGGTTGTAATTTTTTTTAAACAGCTTTGTTGAGATTAAATTCACATACCATACAACTCACCCATTTAAAGCATATATTTCAATGGCTTTAATTATATTCACAGTAGAGTGGCATAAGACATTCTTAATAGGCATGTCTAATACTGAATTGAAGTTGCCATGATATAAACATGTGCTCTAACTCACTGCCCCAAATATTCCCCCAAACTGGCCTGGGAAACATGGATTACTTATTTTTTTTTAAATTTTTTTTTTCAACGTTTATTTATTTTTGGGACAGGGAGAGACAGAGCATGAACGGGGGAGGGTCAGAGAGAGAGGGAGACACAGAATCGGAAACAGGCTCCAGGCTCTGAGCCATCAGCCCAGAGCCTGACGTGGGGCTCGAACTCCCGGACCGCGAGATCGTGACCTGGCTGAAGTCGGACGCTCAACCGACTGCGCCACCCAGGCGCCCCCATGGATTACTTATTGAGTATAATTTATGATTACAAAGTTAATTCTACTTCAATCAAGTCTCTGAATAATCTAAATTCAGAAATTCAGGAATTTAGAATTATAAAAATGTTAACATGAAAACATAGTGAAGGATAGAATGATTAGAATTTCTATAAAGATATATATAGGAAGAGTTACTATATGTAAAACTTTCCCAACCAAACTGTAATTTTTGAAATGACAACATAGTTTGAATATGATCCCAAACCTGAATGACCACTACTTGCTGATAGCATTACAAATGGGAACTAGAGGGATATAGATTATATTTTTTATAGAGGATAACACCCTATTATATGGTAACTTCACAGTCAAGGAAACAGAGTTTGGCTGGTGCATGAAAGGTGCTCAAATAGACTCACTGTTTATCAAATAGTTTTATTTAAGAGAATGCTGCATAGTGCAGTGTTTCTCAAATGAAGAAATGTGCAAACCTTTTAAAATAAAATATCACAGAATCTTAAGGTTATATTACTTAAATATGTACAAACATAATATCATAAAATTAGATATAATGCATTTTCTTAAGCTCCTATAAGTATAAAACTAAAATTTATAAATTAAAAACAATTAAAAAACCAATACTATTCAAACACAATTTGACAATAATTTTGTTTCATTAAAACTAAGTTGTTAATTTGGGGTTTAATATAGGGTGATGTTTCTTCAGGTCTGGTTCTATATTTAATGTGTTTCTGTATTTTTAAATTTAAAAATTTTTTTATTTCTTTTTTTTTTTAATTTTTTTTTTCAACGTTTTTATTTATTTATGGGACAGACAGAGACAGAGCATGAACGGGGGAGGGGCAGAGAGAGAGGGAGACACAGAATCGGAAACAGGCTCCAGGCTCTGAGCCATCAGCCCAGAGCCTGATGCGGGGCTCGAACTCACGGACCGTGAGATGGTGACCTGGCTTAAGTCGGACGCTTAACCGACTGCACCACCCAGGCGCCCCAAAAATTTTTTATTTCTTAACGTTTATTTATTTTTGAGACAGAGAGCATGAACAGGGGAGGGGCAGAAAGAGAGGGAGACAAAGAATTGAAAGCAGGCTCCAGGCTCTGAGCCATCAGCCCAGAGCCCGATGCCGGGCTCGAACTCACGGACCACGAGATCGACCTGAGCTGAGCTTAACCGACTGAGCCACCCAGGCGCCCCTGTATTTTTATTTAAAAAAATTTTTTTTTCAACGTTTATTTATTTTTGGGATAGAGAGAGACAGAGCATGAACGGGGGAGGGGCAGAGAGAGAGGGAGACACAGAATGGGAAACAGGCTCCAGGCTCTGAGCCATCAGCCCAGAGCCTGACGCGGGGCTCGAACTCCCGGACCGCGAGATCGTGACCTGGCTGAAGTCGGACGCTTAACCGACTGCGCCACCCAGGCGCCCCGTGTATTTTTAAATTTTAATGTTACTAATGTGGACACTGCCTTT
This sequence comes from Herpailurus yagouaroundi, assembly GCF_014898765.1. Classification (NCBI taxonomy): domain Eukaryota; kingdom Metazoa; phylum Chordata; class Mammalia; order Carnivora; family Felidae; genus Herpailurus; species Herpailurus yagouaroundi. Next base: position 23,138,487 of record NW_024412421.1, on the reverse strand, counting down.
TCACATAAGTATGCTGTATAAAATGGCCCTAATACTCACTGAGTCTCACACCAAATATATCTGTACTTTACCATATATAAGCTATACCTTAATTTTTTTCACAATTAAAATTTTTCTTTAGTGTTTATTTTTGAGAGAGAGAGAGAGAGAGTGAGTGAGTGTGAGTGCTGGGGAAGAGGCAGAAGGAGGGAGACACAGATTCCAAAGCAGGCTCCAGGCACAGAGCTGCCAGCACAGAGCCCGTCGACCTCAAAGTCTTGAGATCATTACCTGAGCCGAAGTCAGACGCTTAACCAATTGAGCCACCCAGAGGCCTCAATTTTCCTCACAATTTAAAGGCTTTGTTTAATAGTACAGTATGATCAGATTTATACTTAAAAAACTCTTGTTTATAAAAATCTTTGAGTGCCTATTTTATTAAGGTGTAACTGCTAACACTGTAATCTTTTATTCGAGAATACATTTAAATAGTCATGTAATTTAAACGTACACAAGTGATCTGACGGGATTTAGAACAAGGTATTGAACACCCTTGAATTATTTCAAGGAGGTACACAGATAGGGACTGTGTCAAACAACAGTGATACAAATTCAATATGGAACCCACTGCTGCAATGCATGTTCTTTTGGATTCATGGTGCCTTTACTGCCATGTTATGTTAGGAGTCCACCCTTTTTGAACCATTATGACAACCTCACTTTTAAATTGCACCATGACATTTCTTTGCATTCACTAGCCAAAAATGTGAGAGAAAACACAAATATAAATAACTGTTCTGAAATTACTGAATATTTTGTTATAGGAGGTCACTAAGATTATTCATGATATTGTTACATTAAATATTTATAATCAGTAAGATGAAAGCACAATTCAAAACTGTCATACTTTTCTTTTTTTTCATAGCACTTTTACCTTGTAACATATATATTTTACGTCTTTGTTCATTGTCTATATCCTCTGTCCCTATGAGAATGTAAGCTCATTAGGGCCACAACAGTTTTCTTCCTCCATAATGTATTTCAAACACCTAGAATAGCATCCCACACAGAAGCACTCAGTCAATGTGCTGAAAGAATGAAACATTTGTCATAAGCTGACATCTGGGGACACTCCAACCTTTTAGGATTCCCATACTGAAATATTGGAATGGGGAGAAAAAACGTTTTGGCTTAGCAGCCAGAGAGACTTCAGTTGAAACTATTTTGTAGCTGTTAACTCTTACTCTGCGGATTACTGGCTGCATGACTTTTGGCAAATTACTTAAATTCAGGGAGTCTGCTCTTTTTCCTCTAGGAAAATGTAAAGTCTGTTCAAAATGGGGGAAATGGCTAACACAAAAAAGTACATAAAATACCAGCATATAAGGAGACCATCATTACTATTACTATTAGAAATGTCATAGAAAAAATTAATCAAGTAAAACTAAACTTTTCCACATCATTATTTTCTCTTAATTCATCTTATTCATAATTGATAAAAATGTAAAATAGGAAACAGATTTGGATAAATGAAAATGCAAAAAGAATAGGATCTAAAACTTACACTATAACAGCTGTGTGAAGATACTGGAAGATGTTTTCATAATAATCATTTGTCAGATGTGGAAAGAACTTGGTTCCAATAGGGCTGTAAAAGAAGCCAAAAACAAAGAGTGAACAAGAAAACAGAAATAGATGAAATAGGTGAAATAGAATAAAGATCATCTTGTGACCTCAGCTGCACATGAGTGGTTTTCTCCCCAAGCATTCTCATACACTTTATCTACCCACCTTCTTTCTGTATGCACGGTCTACTTGGTTCATCAGGAACTTTAACCCTCAGGCCAACCCTGAAGGAAGAATTAACCTACTTATTGAACCCTCAGGCAGTGTGCCTGGCCAGGAAGCTGGGTATTTGGGAAACACACTGAGGTGATCTCAGCATTTTACTGCAATATCCCATATCACTGAAGGAAGAGGTTAAAAGTGATTTACTATATTAAGAAAAAGCAGTGTATATTTATTCCTTGATTTAAACTTTGCTGCCAAATGGAATTCTCAAAATGCTTTGGAAATGCAAATGGATTTAAGATCTGTTTTAGGTAAACGTTATCTGTATTTTAAGAGGACAATAAATTATTACTTAGTTTTAGGCAGTCAACATATCATTATTCAGTTTAGTACAAAAAAAGAAATTTTGGATGGCTAAATTCAGTCTTAATACAAACCATGTTCCAACAATGCACGTAAGTATTGGCAGATTAAATAGGTTTGTCCTCCATCATCCTTAATAACACTAAAGAAAACAAGTTAAATGAGAAATATACCCCAGAAAATAATTTGGGTATTAACAGGCAAACAAACACAAGTCCTTAAGGTGGGATATGCCAGGACTCCCCACAATAAAGTTATATTTTCCCCTTTGTAATTAATTCATATCTTACAGAAGGAATAATTTGAGATGGGATAGAGAAATAAGTAAAGGATAGTCTCTTTCTTGTCATACTTCTATCCAGCAATTTTAGCATCCATGGATGGATAATTATTGCCTGCAAAAATTATTTCTAAGTATTTGCCAAATAGTGATTTTCTGTTACCATGATTCTTTCTACATTTATTTATTGGAATTTTACTATGATGAAGAGTTGCCCTTTTGCCCCAGATTATTAAATTTTTTTATATCAGTGTAGCTTCAAAGAGATTTATTTAATGCTATGGTTTGTAATCCATTACTTGAATTATACATTCTATTCACGTGGGTTCTTAAAAATTACTTTTTATGGTTGATTTTGAATATGATTGTGTGTTGCTAAGAAAACACAATCTGAATAGTATCAGTTTTGATATTTATTGAAATTTCCTTTGTAACAAAGCATGTGGCTAATTTTTTGTAAATATTCTTTGTATGCATGACGTAACATTCTTTTTTGCTTTTGATTTTTTCATTGTGAATTATAAAGCATATAGAAATGTACCATTTATAATTATATGCTTAGTGAATTATTATTGTTATTTTAAGTTTATTTATTTTGAGAGAGAGAGAGAGAGAGAGAGACAGAAAGAGCAGGGGAGGAGCAGAGAGGGAGGGAGAGAGAATCTGAAGCAGGCTCCACACTCTCAGCACAGAGCCTGATGCAGGGCTTGAACTCACAAACTGTGAGATCATGACCTGAGCAGAGATCAAGAGTCAGATGCTTAACCAACTGAGCCACCCAGGCACCCCATAGTTACATGCTTAGTGAATTATTATAAAGCAGATACCTGTGTTAGCACTACCCAGGTGAAAAAAAAAGAATCTTCTAGTGACAGAAAAACATCCTAAGTGCTATGTTCCAATTTGTCACCCTTGCTTAACACCCCACCTCTCCCAAGTAAAGCTAATGCCTTAAGTTTTCAGTTACCGAGTTACCTGCATCTCCTATAAATTTATCACCTAAATATGCATTACTGAAACCTATGCTTTAATGAAACAAGGTGTATTATGGAAACATGACTAAGCAATTAATATCACAAAAAGTAAATTTTGAGACAAAGAATATTGCCAAAGAAAAACATTTCATAATGATAAAAGGTTCAGTTCACTAAAAATGCATTGCAATCTTTTTTTTTAAATATATTTTTTTAAGTTTTCATTTATTTATTTTGAGAGAGTGAGCAAGGGAGGGGCAGAGAGAGAGGGAGAAAGAGAATCCCAATGTGGGGCTCCAACTCACTAACAGTGAGATCATGACCTGAGCTGAAACCAAGAGTCAGATGCTTAACCGCCTGAGCCACCCAAGCGCCCCTACACTATAATCTTAAATATGTATGCATCTAATAATAAAACTTCGAATTATATGAAAAAAAAATGACAGAAATAAAGAGAAATAAAAAAGTACCAAATCATAATTGAGGATTTTGACACTCCTTTCTCAGTAATTGATAGAATTAGCAAAAAGCAAGTGAGAAAGGATATAGATGTGAATATCAACTGGACCTATTAGAAACTTATACCTAACAACCACAGAATACACATGTTTTTTCAAATGCATGTGAAACATGTGACATCTCATTGGATTTTAATTTTCAGACCTAATGAACATAGACACACTTTTATATATTTATAGCCCACTGGGCTATTGTACAGGTTATGAGGGCTCTGCCCAATAAAGGCTCTGCCTTTTGAGAACTCTATCTAGGACAGTTGCTACCAGGACTGACAGTTAGAAGCATAGTCTAGAAAAGGTCCTAGGGTCTAGCAGGTTGTAGTAATGCAGGAGTTAAGACTTTCACCCATGGTGAATGTGATGTGATAAAGGTGAAAAGAAATGTACCAGCCTATGTAATTTCTCTGGCATTTCAGACCAATGAGGAAGAGAGTTAAGTATTAGGACTGTGGAACTGGGTGGTTATTGGTGAGCACCAGTGATTTACTGAAGAGAATGACAGACTTAGGTCAATTAAGTACCAATTTATTTATTTATTTAACATTTATTTATTATTTTTGAGAGGGGGGAGGGAGGGAGGAGAGGGGTAGTGAGCAGGGCAGGGGCAGAGAGAGAGAGAGAGAGAGAGAGAATCCCAAGCAGGCTCCACAATGCCAGTGTGGAGCCCAATGTGGATCTTAAACCCATGAACTGTGAGATCATATGATCTGTGCTGAAACCAAGAGTTGGAGGCTGAACTGATTGAACCACCCAGGTGCCCCAATTAAATACCAACTGAAAGCAAAGAAAAAAAAACCAGAGAACAAATATGATTTAAGATTAGCAATGTGGGGCGCATGGATGGCTAAGTTGGTTAAGCATCTGACTCATGATTTCAGCTCAGATCATGATCTCATGGTTCATGAGATTGAGCCCTGCATCACGTTTTGCACTGAAAGCAGGGAGCCTGCTTGAAATTCTCTCTCCCTCTCTGCCCCTCCCCTACTTGTGTTCAGGCTCTCTTTTTCAAAATAAACAATAAAAAAAAATTAAAAAGATTAGCTATGTGAATTATAAGAGTGGCAGAGCTAAGGAGAAGGCTGATTTCTCATCTCAGTCAAGTCTTCTATGCTAATGTCAGGGCCCTGTTGGAGAAGTGGGACCCCAAGCCCTGAGGTGGGGACATTAGAGTTGATGCATCTGAGAATTTTGAATACCAGATTACCCTCAATCCCTAGGGACTGTGAAAGAGACCCACTTCCACTTGTTAGAGGATAGGGACTCTATCTTACTTGATGACCACACAGAGGATTCAAATGAAGGAGGTGCAGGTGCCTTATAATGCTTTCCTTCTCAGAACCTGACTTCATTTCACTTCCTAGGCACTAGAAGGAGTGTCAAATCTCAAAAAGGCCCCATTGGAGAAATTCTTGGGCATGCTAAGGGAGGAGAGAGATTTAATGTCAACAAAGAATGGAAGCACCCGGCTAGTAAATACTGTAGGAACTGGCAGAATATGCCTGGAAGTAAATCCTGATGGTGCTGGACCAGGGAAGTGAAATATAATAGACTTAATGGCAGCTCTTTTCCATGACTCAGACCTAATCCCCTGAGAAGGACCCTTGGAATCAGTTAATACACTGATGAGGTGGTTTTTGAAAACATGAAGACTGATGACCCATATTAAATAGGGATATGATAACCGGTGTTATAAACTATTCAAAAAGTAATAAAAACCACAGAGAAGTGGATATGCCTGAGTGAACATGATACATAAGATGAAATCCCAGTTTACTGTGTTTCCTGGAAGGATTTGCTTCATTTACCAACATTGCTGAATAGCTTAGTAGTGACTGTCCTCTGTAGGTGGGGTCTTTGAAGGTGACAGTGTTAAAGAAGAACACCTTCTATAATTGTGGATGATATGATCCAGAAATAGAAGTTAGGTGGCAGCATTTAATTATCAGGAGAATGATGGAAATTAGTAGTATAACAGGCAGCAAGTTTCAAATGGCAACCAGTGGGTGCCTGATCCAGAGAGATTTATGGACATGGCTCACAGAACTTGATGTTACTAGAAATGGTCAGCCAATAAAGGTGCTTTATATATATGACATATATTCAAAAGAGATTGAGACTGAATGAGCAGAATGATGAAGTCAGTCACTTCAATGGAAAGTCATAATCTCTGTTTCCAGATCAGAGCCAGTCCTCAGATCCAGAATCCATCAATTGAAAGAGAAGCTGGGGTCTACTTGTTGCCACAGAGTATATACACTCCAACTTTTATTTGATTGGTGATAATATAGTATATCTATTCTCATCTTTTAACTTCTAAACTATTTGAATATTTATATTTGAAGTACATTTGTTGTAGGCAGATATTTGGATCTTGCTGTTTTTCACACAATCTGGCAATCCCTGTCCTTTAATTAGGGTACTTAGGTCATTTACATTTAATGTGATTAGTGAAGATGACATTCAAGTCTATTATCTTGCTATGTGTTTTCAATTAATTGAGCATTTTTGATACCTTCACTTTCTCTTTTGTTATCTTATTAACTACAGCTCTTTTAAAATGTCATTTTGGATTTTTTTTAAAGTTTTTTTTTTTTTTTTTTTTTTTTTGATAAAGAGAGAGAAAGCATGCACAAGTGTGCAGGAGAAAGGCAGAGAGAGAGGGAGAAAATCTTAAACAGGCTCTGTTCCATCAGTGCAGAACCAAACACAGGGCTCAGTTTCATGAACCCATGAGACCATGACTTGAGCTGACATCAAGAGTCAGGCACTTAACCTACTGAGCCATCTAGGTGCCCCCATTTTAGCTTGTTTTTAAAAGATTTTATAGTCTACAACTTTAATTTCTCAGTCTACCTTTTAGTGATATTATACCACTTCATGTGCAGTATAAGAAGTTCATAATAGAATTCCTTGATTTTCCCATTTTCTTCAATAGCTTTTATGCTACTGTTGTCATGGATTTTACTTTATGTGTTATAAAAACAACATATTGGTATTATATGTGCTTCAAATAAACAATTACCTTTAAATATATTTAATAAAAAAGTTTAAAAAATTTACCAACATAATTACCATTTTCAAGGCTCTTCATTATGTGGTATAATTTTCCATTTGTCTGAAATTTCCTTTAACATTTTTTGTTGTGTAGGTCTGCTAATAAATTCTTACAGCTTTTGTACATCTGAAAAAATCTGTATTTCACTTTTCTTTTGAAATGTATTTTTGCTGTTTATAGAACTTCAGTTTTACTTTCTTCTTTCAATACTCTAAAGATGTTTCTCCACTGTTTTCTGGCTTGCATTGACTCCAATGAGAAATCTGCTGTCATTTTTATCTTTGTTTCTGTATACATAATGCGTCTTCTTTTCTCCAGATACTTTTAGATTGTTCTTCTTTGAATTGACTTAAGCAATTTGAGCATGTGCTTTGTGTAGTTTTCTTCATGTTTCTTGTGCTTGGGGTTTGTTGCTATAGTTGTACCTATTGATTTACAGTTTTCACCAAATTTGGAAAAATGTCAGCTATTTCTTGGAATACGTTTTTTGTACTCGTTCTATCTATTCTTCATAGGCTTCAATTACACATATATTAGGCCACAGAAAGTTATCTGACAACTTACAGATGCTTTGGTCATTATTTACTGTTATTTTACTTTCTGTGTCACTTTGGATAGTTTCTTTTTATAAGTCTTGAAAGTGACTAATCTTTTCTTCTGAAATACCTAATCTGTGAATCCCTTCCTGACATGATATTCTTCATCCTAGACATGGTACTTTTAGTCACTACAAGTTCAATTAGAGATTTTTAAAAAAATATTTCTATTTAATATTTTCCTGATTTCTTCTAACTCAGTGAGTATATGAAATCCACTTGTTCTGGCTGTCTTCATCTACCATTTCTATTTTCTATCTTCTGTTTATATTAATTTTTCTTCTAATTCTGGGTGGCAACTATTTTGTCCCCATCTGTAGCTTATTTGTTCACTCATTTAACAATGTCTTTCAAATAGAAAAAGTCAATTTTGCTGAAGTCCAACTTATCTTTTTCAATTATGGTTCAGGTTTCTTTCTCCCATCTATAAACTCTTTTGCTTAGCCCAAGGTCATGAAGATTTTATATTTTCTTCAAGAACTTGTAGAGTGCTAGGTGTGTATTTTGTTTTAATACCAATTTAAAATATTGGTATATAGCAAAAATGGGTAAAGGCACTTATTTATTTACTTGGTTCCAGCACCATGTATTGCAAAGACTATTCTTTCCCCATAGGATTGTCTTTGACCCTGTGTCAAAAAATTGTGCTTATTTTTGGGTTTTCTATTCTGTTCCACTAATCTTTAAGTCTATCCTTACACCATTATCACACTGTTTTGATCCTGTGGCTTTTCCCTACGTCCAATGAAGTGATGATTAAAAAAATACAGTGATACGGTGAATCAAATTGATTTTAGAATGTTGAACCAACCTTTGATTCTTGGATAAATCTGGCTTGATTATGATGAATCATTCTTTTTACAAATTATTCAAAACAATTTGCTAATATTTTGTTAAGGATATATATACATATATTTATGAGAGTTATTGGTTTGTAGTTCTATGCTATTATAATACCTTTGTCTGATTTTGGCATCAAAGTAATTCCGACTTCATAAAATGAGTGGAAAAGTCTTCCTTCATTTTCTATTTCCTAAAGGAGATTGTTTAGGACTGTCATGTTTCTTCCTTAAGTGCTAGTAGAATGTGCCAGTGATGCCGTCTAGACTGGGTGTTTTCTTTACAGGGAGGTATTTTAACTATACATTCAACTTCTTTAATAGACATAAAATTATGCAGGTTATTTACTCTTGACTGCATTTTGGTAGTTTGTTGCTCAAAGAACTTTTTCATTTCATTTAGGTTATCAAAATTATTGACAAAGTTATTTATTAATCCCTTATTATCCAGATAGTATCTGTCAGATATTCAGTAAACTCCCTTCTTTCATTCTTGGTTGTGATAATTTTTGTCTTCTTACTTTTTCTCTTGCTCAGTCAGGCTAGATTCTTATCAATTTTTATATGCTTTGCAAAGAACCAAATTTTGGGCATATTAATTTTCCCCACTGTTTTCGATTTTATTGGTTTAAGCTCTTATCTTAATTATTTCCTTACTTCTTCTTTTAGAGCTTTTTTTTTTCTTTCCTTAAGACAGATTATTGATTAAAAACTTTTGGTTTCTAAAATAAGGCATTAAATCTGATTTCTCTGTAGGTACTTCCTTAGCTGTATCTTACATATCGTGTAGTGCATTTTCATTGTCATTCGATTCAAAATATTTCTCAATTTCCCTGTGACTGCTTCTTTGACCCATGTGTTATTTAGAAATTTACTTAATTTCCAAAATTTGGGATTTTTGAAATTTTTGTTATTGATTTCTAGCTCACTTTGTTTGTGGTCACATAATATATTTTGTCTGACTTCGATGCTTTTAATTTTTTTTCTTAAGACCAGAAACTGGTCTGCTTCTGTGAATATTCAAGTATACCTGAAGAGAATCCGTATTCTGCTCTTGTTGGGTGAAGTGTTCCTCTTATTTTTATTTTCTTAAATGGCTATTAAATTCTTGAAAATAAAACTTCACAAAGAGAAGGAATAGGTCACATAAGGCAGGATTCAGAAATCTGATACTTCAATGTATCTGAAAAATCAAAAATTATATTTTATATAAAAAAGTACTAGAATGATAGGTTTCAATGTGAAGTTAACCAAGTACATGTATATACAATTAATAGTGACATAAGAGACCACATACCAGCAAATAAATGCAGATAATGAATAAGTGACCTCTTCACATGCTTACATTCTAATCTGTTCCCAGTATGATCCAATGACCCACTGTTCATAATTCTCTAGCCACACTGGTTTTATTTTAGTTCTTCCAAGCAGCCATGATCTCTTGTCTCAGGATTTACTGAACATACTCTCTACACGGAAAATATGTTCTCCCTCTTTTTGTCTAATCTCTCTTCAACTTTCAGCATTCACCTTGAATTCACCTTCAGAAAGCCTTTTCTGACATGCTCTACAAAGATCAGGTCCTCCTCGTGTACGTATTCAGGGCACCCTGTATCTTTCTTTCACAGAACTTACTATGACTGAAATGAAAAATATAAGGGCAGATTAGTTGAGATTATCAGAGATGCTATGACTTCTCGAAAGGTTCAGAATCATCAACTCAAAAAAGTTACCGAAATGAGACATACAGCAGCCAACTAAGCTGATTTAATTAATTTTAACCTGGTTTTCAATGACTAGCATTTCTCTTGTGAAGACATCTCTGAAAGCAGAATTATAACTTCAGAAGAATGTTAAATGCATCTGGTTTCCATATTACATGCCTAACACATCCAAGAAAATATAATTTATAAAATGCTGCACATAGCAGGGCACACACAAAACCAACCAAAATGAGAAATTCCACTTTATTGCCTTCAAAGATCCTGATAAATGGATAAGGTGTCTGTTTCTCTAAGACATTCCTTGCTTTTGAAAGGAAAATCCATATACAAATCGCAAAAGTTTGGCTCAACTTCCTCCCCCCCCCCAATTGAACCCAAAAATTAATGCTTTAGAAACTATTAGTTTCTTGTAAATTTTCAGGCAAATAATTTGGGTGAAGAGAGTGAGAGGAAAATCTTCGTCTTTCATGAATATTTGGAACCTTAATTTCTTTAAAAATAGCACTTGATAATATTACCAGGGAGCACTTGTAGGAAAACGTACAGAGCTTCCTTGGCAATGGTGTTGGAAGAGCTGCCTTCCCCACGTCTCTCAGACTTACTTTGTAAATTATGTGAAACACTTTTAGACAGACACTGGCACTCATAAATTATACAGCTCATTTGCATATTCCAGTCATGAGACATTATGCAAAGTGACATGATTTGCATAATGGATTCCTCTTGTCGCTTCACTTGCTGCATGCTTTTAAAAAACAAAATGAAATAAAATGAAAGCATGAAAAGGTGGAAGCATCAAGTTTCCAGCTTTGCCTGTCTCCTTCCCAACTACAGCATCAGTTGCTTTCATTTTCTACAGGATAAGGGGTAAAGGGGACACAAAGCAAAATCTACAAACCTACAAACAAACAAAAAGCCTTCATACGAATTTTGTTCTTAATTACAATGTACCTACTCTCTTAGTGAAATCCTTCACCATAAATCACCCATCGGAGTCAAGAGGAATGGGAACAAAACAAAACACTGGGATAACAGAGAAAGAAACTTTATGGAACTTTTTCCTTAAAAAAATAGCTTCTTTACATGTGATATTTAGGGAAGGGGTAGCCTTCCTCCTTGTAACTTAAAAAAAAAAAAGTCCCCCGGCATTTTCTTATTATTGGGAAAAAAACATATTATAGATGAGATAAATGGTCTAGGGGAAGGGATTTTTCCCCCATAAGAACTTCTGAAGGGGTTTCCTGTTTTGGAAGACGAAGGGAGAAGAAATACAGGGTGTGCTTGATTATTTAACAAAATATCGAATGGCTATATATACTGTAAGGATGAGGCAGCACCACGTCGACTTCTATCGGCTCTACTCCAATAAGCAGGCAACGTTCCCTCAGCAGTTGCCAGTTCTGCTGCGGGCTTTCCCTGCCCCCCTGCACCAGTGTGAAAGGCAGAGTGTGCCAAGCGGCTGGCGTCTGTACCCTGTGGGAAAAGTTAACTGTAATTCTTCGGCTTTTAAAATCAATTAACCCGTGTGTTAATTAACGTCAAGTCGACGGGAGGAGGAGAAGAAGGGGAGGGAGGGAGGAAAGAAAAAAGCTGCAAGGGCGGATGGCAGAAGAGTTGGCACGGTGCCATCCATTCAGGGGCAACGCCACAGTTTCGTGTGATAGCAGCAGCGGGTATATGTTACGAGGGCCCTGTATGCGGGCCAGACAGTGCGGTAAAGCCAAGGGAGATTATCCAGACCCCCAGGAGCGAACAGCAAGCAGCAACCGAAGGCGCAAGTGCCAGGATTACAGCCTAGGCTGCTCCAACTATGAGCCCTTCCTCGGACCCAGGGACTCGGCTACTTGGGGTTTGGGGGTCTTCCACACCAAAGAGGCACAAAGCTGACTTTAATCACTTTCTTCCTTTAAACTTGATTCTGCCGCAGTGGAGCCAGCACAGCGGATGCTTTCACACCCAGCAAGACAAAGGCCGTCGTCTCCGCCATGACACTGTTCCGTTCCAAGCAGAGGCCGGGATCTTGGACTCCTTGAAAAATCAAAAGGAAACAAGGAAAACAAACAACAAATACAGCAACAAACAGAAAAAATTAACAACCACCAAAATCGTGTGCCCATTTGCCCATGCCAGGGGTGATCTGGGCATCTGTTGCAGCAGAAGGCGCTTGTGTCGGGCTGTTTTTTTCTTTTTGGGCAAGCTGTTGGTTTGTTTGCTATTCAACTTCGTTCATAATTAACTTAAAAAAAAACCCACCATTCAGCCTAGTCAACAACAAACAAAGAGAAAAAGCAGACATCGGAAGAGAAATGCCATAGGAAGCGGCGTGAATGCATGCCACAGCCGGTGCCACTTGCCATTCGGAAAACCTCAGGGAAAGATGCCAATTCTACAGCTCGGAAGAAGGCAGAGAAGGGAGCATAAAGGTCTACAAAGAGAAATCATAAGGAAAGAATACGGCTTGTACAATCCTGGATTGCAATTGCACACAGCTTCTGCTGGGAGAAGAGAGGGGATATTTAAATGGAGATATAGATGGGTATAAATTAAAAGATAGGCACCTATCGATTGCATATAGACACAGTTGTAAGGCTGTATGTGTATGTAAATGCACATTATTTTCAGACAAATTAAACATTTAGATATGTATATATTTTTGTTATAGGTATGGGTGTGTATATAGGTATGTATGTTTATGCATATATACACATATGTGGGATGTATGCATGTGTGAGAAAAAAGGAGAGGACAGAGAAGGAGAGAGAAGGAAACGTGTGTATGTGCATGTATGTGTGTGCATACAATCCCACTTTTTGACCCAGGTATACACAGAAGACAAAATAAAAATCATACTCGAGCAGCAAGCAGGCAGAGATTTATCTACATTCACTGCTATCACCAGGGAGATGAATGGGGCCGATCTGAAGCCCTTTTACAAGATCCACTATGGGAGTGAAGGAGGAGGAGGGATGCCACACAGACATGCACAAACTTGAAGGCAGAGGGATTTGGAAGGTGCTACTTAGGAAACCCTGGTGGCATAACGCAGGGGAGAAGAAGGGGAAAGAAGGGGAAAGAGGCTGTTTCTCTCTATGTTTTAGGTGGTCGTTTAAAAAAAAAATCTGAGAAAGGGTTTCAGGAAACAGCTGGTACTTACGTTGTCTGCGTTGCTGTGGATCCTGAAAGGTGTTCTGTTGGCACCAGGCGCTGAGCCAGGGGCAGGCGCTGGAAACAAAAGGGAGAGACAAAAAACAAAAAAAAAAAAAAAAATAAAGTCATTCTATGGGAATATTAATTGCTGCTCTTGTGGATTTTACAAAACACACAAACTGTTTTCTTTTCCTTTCTTTCTTTTTTTAAATGTGGATTGGCGCGTGTCCCTTTCGCATGGAATATACAAGTAGTATGGGATTTACAGCCCAGTACGGGACTCAGGATTAACCGCGCTGGCATCTTTTGGGCATATTCTTCCTTTTAATGAATGAGCTTTCGCTGTTAATGAGGAATAATCGTTTGGCTAATGAGCTTTGAAACATTAAGAGAAAAGAGGTTTTTTTCCGTTAATCGCTCTGGTGCGACTGCATGGATGGATTACAAAAGACAGCAATAGGAATGCAGTACAAAGGGGGGGACCTCTCCTGGAGTGGGAGAAGCACCGAGATGGGTGATGTGTCCCTGCGTCTTTCCTTCCTTCTTGTTCTTTCACTCTGCCAACTGCTATGGGTTTCCATAACTCCGCAATCAAAGTGGATGGTCGGGAAGGATTATTACAAAGAGTGAAGCCTCCGCTGTTAATGTCTCCAGTGTTTAATCATCATACAGTAGAATGGTTTTATGCATATTTCATTTGCATATCATTAAACCGTGTTAGCAAGGGGCATTCAGAGCCAGGAGAAGTACAAAGTTGGGGAGAGAGGGAAGAAAAAAAGGTCCCTATGATGCTTATCTTCAAACAGGGACTTGTTCCATGATCTGTCTTCTACTTTTGCTAAAATCATTATGACTTGGAAGCCTTTGAAGTTGGATACAACCTTGGATTCTTCTAATTCCTGCAGAGCGGTATATTTTTAAAAACAGCAGAAATGTTCCTGCACTAGACAATTAAAGGAATATAAACTCCAGTGGGTTGAAACTAGTAGCTCTTTGGGGAATGCAGTGGCAGAGGCTTCTACAAATACCAACAGTTAAAAAAAAAACAATAAAGAGCATCATATTAAAACAAAAGACAACGAAGACAAGAAATATTAACATGTGGATTATATTTGTTTCTTTTGGGGGGTAATGAACTAAAGAGAATGAAGAAGCCATCGGTAATTTATCCCTTCCTTAATGAACAGTCACCTTTTTGTATGTGTTTGTTTTTGTTCTTTCTTTTAAGGGGGATGTTGTCACTTTTGAAGCAATTAGTCAATTATTTTGTAGCTCTGATCTTTTTCTCCTGCACCCGACAGGAAAGAAAGGTGGTGGTTAGGGAATATATGTGTATTGGGGGGATTTGTGGGGAGAGAGGAATACAGTGAGTTCTTTGTAGATCTAATACATGCACAACATATTAATTGGGAGCTTTTAAAGCTTGCTCAATAGGCTGTTTCATTCCTGGTAAAACAGCAGCTGGTTAGCCACTGTTGGTGACTCTTCAAATATCACTTTAAGTATTTTTATTCTGTCACTGTTGTTGTTGTGTTGTTTTGTTTTTCCATGGTCAAGAATGAGAATATCATGTCATCTCTTCTTTATCAAGTCTCTTCTCTCCTCCATCATCTTCTTCACTTCCAATTTCCAAACTGTAAAACAATGTTGGTTTAATATTGAATCCTGGTGCACAGTTTAACTGGCACAACTTGATTTGGAAATGAGATGCTGTTTTATATTTAAATTACCCCACTCCTCCCTTATCCTCCAAAGCTTTGTCTCTGCTATGAATATTCAGATGAGGCATGATGTGATTACACTGTACAATTACTCCTATCCATAGTGGTGGCAGGGGCTGCTGGGGAGACAGAGAGCCAGACAGCCTCCAAGCCAATACGGAGTTTGTTTTCGGTATTTTTCCTATCTCCTTGGCGCTGCGGCACATGCAGATGTCGCTGTTGTTCTTTATAAGCCCTAATGATATGCAAAAGCATAACGACTCGGTTTGGATGCAAAGCATCAACGAAATATTATGAATGTCTTTAAGAAAAGGGGAGAAAAAATCCTGACTGAAGGAATGTCCACATAAATTATTTTTATTTAAATGAATTCAAAGGATGGGGTGAGGGCAAGTCAGAAGGAGTCACATGGAAAACATGCATAATATTAATATGCATAAAGAGTTCTCACCGAGGAGAAGAAGCTCCTCAGTACAGCTCATGGGACAAACTGGTTCATTAGGAAATAGCTCAGAGCGACTACAGCATTTTGCTATTTCAATTTTTTCCTTATTTTAAATGAAGAGTCAGACAGATGTGTTTTCTTTGCATGGCAGCTTCGAGATGGATCCAATCTGTGAAATTTGCTGCCCAAATAGCATTTCTAATGGAAACTGGAACTAAACGAGGGCACGGATGTGGAAGGGAGAGAAGAGAGAATATACGAAGAGGAGTATATTCAGAGCCACAGCATAATGTTTTATAGTACAGGAGGTTTTCAGAAACCATCCTTACTTTGTTAGTCTCAGATGGGGGCTCCTGTTGCAGGGAGCTATCAGGGTTTACCAAGATGAGCACCGAGACAGGCCCTTCTAGGTCTGAGGCTGAGGAAAGCAGCGGCAACTTGGTGCCTGTCCCCCACCAAGCTGTCAACAGCTCGGAAGCCAAAAGCACAGCTACTCCTAATTTGGGGATGCAGTAGAGTGCCTCCTGGTCCAGGTATTTGTGACAGAGGGGAATTCTTGGTGCTATCATAGTATACATTGCTAAAGAGTAGATGGAATCATCTGGGTGCTTAAGCAGGCCTGATACTGTTCATGCCGGTTAATTATCAGGGTAATGATTACTGTGGTTTGCTAACATTTTCAGAATGCTGAAATTACTAGTGTGGATTAGTGCATGTTTACAATGCATAGAAATGAACAAATAGTGAAAGGGCCTATTGGTTTGATTCAGAACTGATAAAGTATTACAAATATTACTAATAGCCCTAAAGGATTAATAAAGAAAACCAAAGCAAGAAGTCACAGTCAGAAATAAAGAGAATTCATCACTTCCTTGCTCAGGTGGACATAGTTCAAATTACTTTGATAATTCAGGTTAAAACAATTTTATACTTCTGTTTAAATTACCTAAAGACAAAGACAGTTTTGCTCTAGTCTGTGTATCTGTACAAATTTCTACTTTGAATGCATAATGTTAACCTGGAGCTGGTCTCTATTTATATATGAGCATGTAAGCATGTTCTAAATTTTGCTGCTCTTCATCCATTCATCTCCAAAACCTCCATTTATGAGTATTCTTTATAACACACACACACACACACAAATTCTGTGATACGATTCTCAAGAGGTACAGCATAACAAACTAGAGTACAAGGACTTAATGATTATGTGGAGAATGGCTATTTAATCTGAATCTGAACCAGGCCTTTAACCTCATATCTTTTCCATCTTTGTTGACAGAATTATGTCTGTTAAATATTGAAACAATGCATGTAAAGAATTTAGCATTGTGTTTGCACGTAAGCACTAAATACTGTATTTTATTGTTGCTATGTTACTGTTATTTCAAGTGTATTGGTTGGTATTTGAGAGAAATAAGGAGGGAAATAACATTCAGTCTTTACTAAATAGTGATGCATATAAAAGTTTAATGAAAAAGCATTTAATATGTTTCCATGGTGGATAGACTGCAACTTATCAGCAATCAAAAGTTAAACTATAGCTTATGTGAATGCAGTTCATAATAGATTCTTGAAAAGTTTTCTTAAAAATTGTATGTGTAATTTTGAAATGATGATTACGTTGCATGGGATCTATAATCTGATAAGAGTTCTATCATGGTTGGTGTATGGGAACTGAGAGGATGGCTATAATAACTGAGAGATGCTCATTATTTACCACGTTTACAGGACAATGCCAACTTTTAGTGTTTTTCAAAAAAAGTTATTCTTTGAATAGGTAAAACATTATTTTTAAAATATTAATAATTTAAGTAATGTAGAAAGGAGAAAGTCTCTCTCCAGTCCCTCCTCTAGACATGAGTTTCTAACCTCACCCCCAATTGGTAATACTTTTACTGGTCTCTTGTTTTTCCTTCCAGGTATACTATGGTATACCCAGATACTAATAAGATATTAATATATTTTCCCTCCCATGTTTTTGTATACACAATGCAGTTTTTGAATGGTAACTTAGAATTTTAAAAAAATGCAATAATTTCATCTGTAAATAGATTGCTTAATGTCTTCATTTCCAGTAACCATGTCCATTAATTTTGTCTTTAGCTTGCCTTATTTAATTGGTGAGGACATCTATCACCATGTTGAATAGAAGTGGTATGTGGGGGCAATGCACATTTTTGCTGTGCTTCCAACCTTAGGGGACATCATTGCCTTGTTCCTGAACTTAGGGGAGAAAAAATGCAGTCTTTCATCATTCAGACAGATATCTTTATCAAGTGAAAAAGGTTTCCTTCTTGCTAACTTGCTAAGAACTGTTCTAAAATCATGAATGGTTGTTAAATTGTGTCAAATATCTTTTCTGCCTCTGTTGAAACAAATTAACAACTTAAAGTTACTGGCATGGTGAACTGCATTGACTGATTTTTATGTTAAACCAACCTTGCAATCCTGGGACAAACACTACTTGGTCATAATCGGTTGATTGAGGGACCAAACTATCAATCATATATATGTATATAAGTACATTGCATATTTGACCTGCTAATATTTTTTTGTTAAGGATTTTTTGAATCCATGCTCATGAGAGATATATAATTTTCTTTCCTTGAAATGACTTTGTTTGGTATTGTTATTAGGGTCTTGTTGGCTTTATGGAATTAGTTGGAAAGTGTCCTCCTCTATACCCTGAAAGAGTTGGTGTAAGATTCCTATCATTTTATTGTTGAATGTTGGATAGATATACCAGTGAAACTACTGGGGCTGCAGATTGTGGGGCAATTTTCCAATCATAGATTTGATTTTTAAGAAAATGATTTAGATCTTCAGATTTTCAGTTTATGTCAATTTTTACAAGTTTTGTTTTTTAAGCAATTTATCCGTTTCATCTTAATTATCAGATTGATCAGAACAAAGGTGTTCATAATGTCCTGGTATTACCCTACATTTGCCTGTCACAATTTTAGTAATGTCCCTTTTCATGTGTATTGGTGATTTCTGTTTTCTTCCCTTTTTTCTTGGTCTTTTATAAATCACTTTTATTAATCTTTTCAAAGAATCAACTTCTGTCTGTTGATTTTTCTTTGATGTCTACTCCTAATTTTATAACTTCCTTTCTTCTGCTTACTTTGGGTTTAATTTCCTTCTCTTTAGATTCACAATGTTGAATCTTTGATAATAAATTTTACACTTTTTTTTTCTAACATAGATATGTAGAACTATATACCTCCCTCTAAGGATTGCTTTAGTTGCACCCCACATGCTTTAATAAGATGTATATTCATTATCATTTATTTGAGATTAAAAACACAATTTCTCTTGCAATTTCTCCTTGGGCACTTATGCTATTTGGAAGTATGTTGCTTATTTCCAAATGTCTGGTTATTTTATAGGCATCTTATTACTGTGGATTTCTAACTTAATACCACTGCATTCAGGGGATATATTCTGTAAATTTCAATTTAAAGCTTGTTTTATGGACCAATATATAGTCTATCTTTTTGAAATTTCATGTGTACTTGAGAAGATATTCTGCTATTGATTTCCTTGATTATACAGTTGATTTCTATTATCTTCTGTTCTTATCTTTTTTCTTCTACTTTCTTTGGGTTTCCTTTCTATTCTATTTCTGATTTTCTGGGGAGGTATTTATATCATTGACTTTCAGCCTATTTTTCTTTTTAAACGTTTGTTTAAAGGCTATACTGTTCCCTCTGAGCATAGTTTTAGATGTAATTATCAGGTTTTCACATGTCAAATTATCATTTTCCCTTGGTTCAAAGTATTTCCCAATTTACACCGTAATTTCCTGTTCAGCCTATGTGTTATTCAGAAGTTTATGGCTTAAATTCCATGCCTCTGAGGATTCACAAAATTTTTAGTTATCTTACTATTAATTGATTTTTAGTTTCTTATTTTTGCTTTCCAGATTTCTGTCATCATAGTCTACTTTGAATGATTTAAACCTTTTGACTGTTTTTCAGACTTGTTTTATGGTCAATTTGGGCAAATGTCTACTTGAAATAAATGAATCCTGCCATGGTTAGATGCAGTATTCCACATATAACTAAGTTATGTTGGATAATTATGTTGTTTAGTTTACCTATATTCTTACTGATTTTTTTTGTTTGCTCTATATTTGTTTTATTGGTTATGACAAGAAAGATGTGTTAAAGTCTTACATCAAAATGTGAATCTGTGTACATTTTTTTTTAGTTTTGCCAATTTTTGGTTCATATATTTTGTGACTATGTTATTAAATGCACACAAATTAAGAATATTCTGTTTAACTGACCCTTTAATAATTATGCCATATACACCTTTATATCTTATCTTAAAATCTACTTTGTCTAATGGTAATATAACTCTTCTATTTATATTTTGGTAGAGTTGGATTTTTAAAATCTTGTTACCTTCAACTTTTTTTTTAGTTGGACTTTACCTCCTTTTTTTGTTGTTGTTTTTCTTGATACATTATGCTATTATCTTTAGTCCAATCTAACAATTTTGTCTTTTAACAGAATTGAGTCCATTTATGTTTAATGTAATTACTGATATACTTTAAATTATATACATATCACCTTATTATTTGTTTCCTACTTGTTATACCTGATTTATGTTCTTCCACTCCTTTTTTATATTCCTTGAAATAAAAAAAATTTTCTTATTCCATTTTCTTCTGTTAGCTTATTAGTAATACATTATTTTGCTATTAAGTGTTACCCTAAACATTACAACATGCATCCCTGACTTACTATAGTCTATTTATTATAAATTACTGCTTTTACCACTTCCCAGACAATATTACAACTTTAGTCTCATTTTGTTGACTCCCTCCCACCTTTTATGTTTACTGCTAACATGCATTTTAATTGTTAATGTATTTTAAATCTCACAAGATATTTTAGTTATTTTACTGTGCAGTTAAAATTCATTTAAACTCACCAACATATATGCCTTGTGCATCATGCTTTGTTCCTTCCTTCATTTCCATGTTCCCTTCTGGGAATGCTTTTCTTCTATCTAAAGAACTCACTTCGGTATTTTAGGACAAGTCTCCTGCTCATAAGTTCTCTCAGTTCTTGTTTGTCTATAAAATTAATTCACCTTCAGTTCTGAAGGATAGTTTCACTGAGTATAGAATTCTAGATTGGCAGTTCTTTTCTTTCAGTATTTTAAAGATGTCATTCCATTTGCTTTGGGTCCCCATCATTTCTGTTGAGAAGTCAGCAGTCAGTCGTATTGTTGCTTTTGTGAAATAATACGTCTTTACATTCATTTAAGGTTTTCTCCTCATTTTTCACTTTCAGCAGTTTTACAGATGTGCCTAGGTGGATATGCTTTTCTTTGTATATATTGTGCCTGGTTATCTGTGGCTTGCTATTTTTTCCTCCCTTTTGGAAACTGTTGTTCTTATCAGTTTAAATACTATTTTTATTACAATCTCTCTTTTCCTTGTAGGATTCCAATTACAACTGTGTTAGACATTTTTAATATGTCTCATGTATTTTATGTTTATTTTCCATATTTTTATCTCTTTATGCTTTGGCTTGAATTTTTTTAACTGATCATGTAATAATCCTGTCATCATCTGTTTCCAATCTGCTGTTAAACCTAGTTATAGGTGCCTTAATTTCAGTTATTATGTTTTTCAATTCCAGAATGTTTGATTTTTTTTCGTGAGATGCAGTTCCTTTGTTCTCCAAAGTATCATTTTAGGGGTAAACAGCTATTTCTCAAAACTCCAGTATCTGGTTTACTGTACGGGTCTGTTTCTACTGTCTGCTTTTTGTTTACCCCCTCTTTTGTTCCCGTTTCTTGATATTTCTGGAAATTATTAAATGAATGCCAGATATTGTGTGTGTGAAAGTTTTAGAGGCTCTGGATGATGCTATCTTCCTCTGAAGAAAATGTACCGTATCATCTAAAGCAGAAAGGCAAAGCAAGGGCAGATCACCTCAATCCAGTAAGTGAATAAGTTGATTTAAAGTTAGACTGTTGTCTTTGTAAAGTGTGCATCTGGTTCACCTTATCTCCTAGATCACATTTCCTTGACAGCTCTTGAACTCCAATTTTTGTCTTTCTAGCACTTTAAGAATGCTGAAAGCTCTATTTAGCTCTCAGCAACTTTCTGATCTGCTTCTTAGCATCTTACCTTAAACAAGGAAAACTGAAAGTTTGAAATATACTGTATTACAGAATTCTTTTGAAATAATGCTATCAAAAAAGGAAGTGAGGGTCTTTGTTCTTTGTGAACTTGAATTTACTCCTAGTGATCAAAATTCCCTTTTCCAAGTGTTTACAAAATAACTTTTAAATAACTGATTTCACAATGAAACTTAACATTTTTGAAAATCAGGAATGATTTTTTTTCCTTTTATTCAGGCTATTGGCACCTCTCCCAATCTGCCTATTTTCTCAAAAATGTGTAATTCCTCAAGCCCAACTGCAGATAAAGTTACACAAGCTCAGCTGCCAAATCATAGTACCTTTGAAAGTAATATATCTTCTTATTCTTGTCCTTTCCTATCTAAAGTTCATTCTTATTTACAGAGAAAAAAATAAAGAATAATTCATTTTCTCTCTCTCAATCCCTCCTATTATCTCTTTTAGCAATTTCTTAATAGAATGTCAAAATCCTGAAAGTCCCCCTTTTACTTTTCCCTAAAAACTCCCAAATTCTCTCCCTTATATGCCCATTCTTCTTTTATATTCATTTATTATCTAAAATAATCAAATAGATCCCTATGAAATCACATTGCTCTCCTTTATCCCCTTAGCCTTTTCCCTGATGATTTTAAATTTTATTAATTAATTACTAAGTTCTTACTAATGTACTTAGTATGTGTCAGACTCAGTTAAACAAAAAGACATAATCCTGACTTAAAGACTGGTATGCAATATAGGCAATAAGCCAATTACAATATAACGTGATAGGTGTCAGGTGCAATTTTAGTGTTTGTAGGTCCTCCTATTTTTCTTGAGTTACCTTTTTATTTATTTATTTTTATTTTTTATTTTTTTCAATATAGGAAATTTATTGTCAAATTGGTTTCCATACAACACCCAGTGCTCATCCCAAAGGTGCCCTCCTCAATACCCATCACCCACCCTCTCCTCCCTCTCACCCCCCATCAACCCTCAGTTTGTTCTCAGTTTTTAAGACCCTCTTGCACTGTTGGTTGGAATGAAAATTGCTGCAGCCACTCTTGAGTTACCTTTTTAGAGATGATGTCCCTAAAGTTCTTTGTATCCTTAATCTAAATATTTAAAAATCTGTCTTCCTGAAGTCCAGGATAACATTGCCCAAAAGAACTTTCTGCAATGATGGAATTGTGATCTCTAATAGGGTAGCCACTGGCTAGTAACAACTGAAAACTGAATCTTTAGTTTCATTTAATTTTAATCAAAGGAGCTAACTTATTGGACAGGTAGCTGTAGGGCATATGTCTGATTATGTCCAATATTCATCATTCTTGGATATTTTAAGCTCTAAGATTAAATGACTACTTTCTTCCAGGGTTATTATTTCTTTTTTTTTTTTTTTTTTTTTTTTACCTCTGAGAAGTTCTCACTTGTTGATCAAAATTAAGTTCACATAATTAGTCTTCCTATCATTTCTCCCATCTACTGAGGATGCAAATTATTAGCAAGGCAAACCATGAATCTATCAGAAATTCTACTTTCAGTATAAGGAGACTTTGGGCATGCAATTGAACAGTTGACTCTATATGATCATTATATCATAAATTTGCACTTTTTAAAGGATCTGAACCAGGATTGCCAGATATATTATCTTTACTTGGCCAAAGAAATTGTAGAATGTCTGACCTAAGCAATACCTAATTTTATGCTTGTTTCTGACACCTCTTTTCATGCTTACCCAGATGCTTTCTACCATGTTTCCACTCAAATTCTGCCCCCTATTGTCATTATAGTTATTAATGAATGCTATAACAAAGTAAGGAGTGCAGTTTGTGATCATGAAGATATTAGGGATTAACAACATGACTTTTAATTCATTAGCACAATGCCTGTGTTTGTTTACATGTCCAGATAGATACATATATAATACATATATTTCATAACTTTGCATGAAACAGGAATAGTGTTATTCAGAAGATTAAAATAAATGGCTAATTTAAAGAATGCAGCATAAGGAATTTAGTCTTATAAAGTGATGGGTGTCCTATATTGAGAATTAATTAACAAAAAAGATGTAAAAGTTTTTATTGGGTTTTTAGAAGAAAATTGAAAAATACTATTTTAATAGAATTAGATGTTATGTTTTTTGAAGATGAATGAGAGATAATACAGAAATCACCTGGCCTCTCATAATAGTCTAAGTATTGTGCTTGTATATGTGTTCACAGCATACATAAAATACTTGAACTGATTTATAGACAGGTACTTAATTTTTTTCCTAATGAAATATAGACAAGGACTTAATATTTTTTTTCTAATGAAACATGTCTGGTTGTCGATATTTTAGTGTACATCGATGTGCAGACATAATAGTTCAGATTATGGATTAACATAAAGCTAGGATTCTGTAATGTGTAGCTCTAATTATGATGGTTTATGACCTCAAAAATATGTTAGCAGCTTTTCCATGGTGTCTTGTGGCAATTATTTCAAGAGATTCTAGATGTCAGTAGACATTATTTAAGAGAATCTTGCTTTAAAAAATTTCATGCTAAAAAAATCAAGATTGAAAGCAGATAATTAGGCAATTAGTCATATTACAAACTAATTCTTTATTTTGTTATAGGATTCACCCAGAAATAATAAGCTCTTTTATACACTGAAAATGGTATTATGTTTTAAAATTTTTTTAAATTATTTATAATTTTTCAGAAAAACTTTTGTTACAAAGAGTAAGATACACCTTTATTTGGTATAAGAATGCCATATTTATTGACAAGGTTATAATAAAGGTGCTTCAAATTCATTACTACAATTATAATTATACCTTATATTTATCTAGAACTTTACAGTGTACAAAGTACCTTGATACATACGGTTTCTTTGAAAAGAAAGGCATCACAAGAATATAAACAGACACTAAATTTTTGTTCTATGAATAATGATGCTCTTAAAATGGGAAAAGACACTATGCCTGTAATTTTTATAATATAAAATTTTTTTAATGTTTTATTTTTGAGAGAGACAGAGTGCGAGAGGGGGAGGGGCAGAGAGAGAGGGAGACACAGAATCTGAAGCAGGCTCCAGGCTCTGAGCTGTCAGCACAGAGCCTGATGCGGGTTAGAACTAAGAAACCATGAGATCATGACCTGAGGCAAAGTCGGGTGCCTAACCGACGGAGCCACCTAGGCGCCCCATATAATTTTTATAATATCAAACAGCCCTTGTTATGCTGAGCTTCTCAAAAGGCCATATGGCCAACCACAGGCTTTAGAGTCATTAAGACCTCTGTTAGAATCCTAGTTTTATTTACTTACTAGCTGTGTGTCCTTGAGCAAGTTACTTAACTTATATATGCTTTATTTTCCTCATCTGTGAACTTGAAATTCTAACCTAATAAAATAAGATTAAGGGAAAACATTTATATATCCTAAAGCAAGACCTAGCATACAGTAGGAACTCAATCGTTAATAATGATAATAATACTAGCTACTATTATTAAAATTATCTACATTTTCTCACTGACATTATAACATTTCAATAAAAATATGCAAAGGAAGTGATTAGATATGAGACAATGACTGGTCTGATATAGATCAAGTCAGGAAGAGAAGTAGAAGTAAAAATCTGTTTCAGAAGCAAATTAGATAGTACAACCAAGGGAAATGGAACTCATTAAGGAATCTGGCATGACATGCACACAGGTTTGAATTTATGATGTTTCAATAGGGTAGAAAGCTATACCAATAGCACCACAGGTAATTTTGTCTTAGGAAGAGTAAAATGGAAGTACATGTGGGATGTCAATGTTGAATGAAAGAAAAAAAATGGACAGTATTTGTGAAATAAGGAATAGTAGATAAAATGGGGCAGAATGCATGGAACATGAGGCTGGAATAATATGACATGTATAAGAAAATTATCTCACTTAGATTTATCATACTGATTATGAGAACAAGGATAAAAGCTTGACCTGCAAACAAGTTTTGCATAAAAAAACCTGTTCCAGAGTAAAAGACCCTAATGAGTCTCCTCACAAATGTGTGCTCTCAATTAAACAAGGAGCCTCAATTTAAAGTATTTATTGCTTAAAGTAACCCATAATTATTATTAAACAACTGAAATTATATGTCCTATTTACATAAAATTAATGACTTCTTTGCATTGATAACACTTGCTCATTTTGATTTTGTCTTGATGTTCTTCTTGAGAACATTTAGGTAGAGAATTAACATTATTTGAAGGTCCATTATATAGGTGTTCATATAAACTATATATTTTTATTATGCTTATATTACAGATATGAAAGACTGGTGAAAGGTCTAAAGTAAAAGCCAATACATGGCGGAAGTAGATACAAACAAGATTTTTTAAGTTGTAAACAAATGTTCTACCTCCATTCTCCTCATGCCTTTTCCAGATTAAATATACTAGGTTCTAGTAGAAAATTCAGAATGTACACTAAGTGAAGGTAGAATGCTAAAGAAATGCAGAAATGAGTTAGTGCCATAGGATAATACATGTATCTGATTAGTAGTAGGCACTGAAGAAACATTATTTGTTCAAGCATTGCCCAATTCATCCTCTATGTCCTCCCCCAAAGGAGTTCACCATTTTAGGGGTTCATAAATTATATTAAATATCAAGGAAAAACAATAGTAGCTTGCTTGAAAAATCCTAACAGCTGCGCAGGGCACACAATAAGCACTCAATACATGTCTGACTTATCCGATTTAAAAAATGAGTCATTAAATATTGAAAATCATTTCATGGCACAGAAAGCAAATCAGCCAACATTCAAAAATAAAGTACACAGTTATAAAGAGAACAAGAACACTAAGGTGTTGGTATATTATCTTTGACTATCTTTTATGATTCCCCTAGACAAAGGATGTCAAAGCAAAGAGAGAACCATGTTTGCTCACTGTAAGCATACATTTAGTCTACAGATTTAAAGGCTGTTTTGCACATTGGGTCTATAGAGAGACAAGCGATTGCTCTCTGTTACAATTCCAAAGTCCATCTTCTTTACCTCATCAATTTGCAGCTTGGTAGGGGTGAGGGTAAGGGAAGAGTTATGCTGGACTCTCAGGAGCAAGGGGCTGTTTTTCTGCCTGTCATTCGACCAACCTCCCAGAATAAATTGCTACTTAGAAAAAGGAAAGTCAAACATTTATGAAACATATTGCTGTTCAGAAAAAAAATAAGAATTGTTTTGCAAATAGTAGCACTATTAAAAGAGGGAAGGGAGAATAGCATCAGTCATTTTATATTACATATAAGCAGTTTATTAAAGAATTAAATATTTATAGACTATAAAGCAAGGCAGGCGATGAGTCGCAAACAGCTTGCTGAGAAGTACATTATAAAACAATGAGTCTGTCAGTGATTGATAAAGAATGGGGAGTGCAAATGCTTTATAAAATCCCTAAGTTAGCTACAAATTTCCAGACTATCAAAACAGGACACGGTAGCCAGCAATGTCACACCAACTCAGGCTGTTGTATTTGCTAAAGGCCTTCAGTGAACAAAATGTTTACTTCTGCTTTGATCTTCCACCACTAATACAGGGGAAAGGACTGCAAAGCACGCAGAACTTTTATGCAAGGACTTTATGGATACAGTTCGAAACTAATAGATGTTAGATCTAGATACCCACATAACTTACCTCATTTTCTTTTCTTTTCTTACTAGATAAATAAGGCTATGGGATTTTGAAGAAAGATATCCATCCCTTCCTTACAGAATTATATATATTAGAGATCAGATCACCTAATCTAATCCCTTTAGATCAGAAAAGAGGCAATTGAGCTGAAGGTGGGTAAGTGATTCATTCATGTTCACACAGTTAATTAACAACAGAATAAGGATTAAAACTTGGGCCTCCTATTTCCTAGATCAATATTCGTTCCATACAATCACCTTCTTTCCCCAATCTCTTTTTAAAATTAGAATCCTGAACTTTTTTTGTCCACAAAATCATCCCTCAGTTAGAAATTGTGAATTTTTTTTTCCTCATAAAATTGTATTTCAATCCAGTTTGGATAATGGTATTGTGAAGAGAAAAAAAAGCTTTAAGTGGATAAAACTTGAGTCTATATATTCTCTGCGAGAAGTGGAGAATATAATCTGCCTATCCAAAGTCATTCTAGAGTTAGACATAATAGGATGCTATCAGTGAAATGTTGGCTCTTTCTTGGATAAATTGATGAGATAGCTTTTTTTCATACACTAACTAGCTGGGAGGATGGGTTCTTTTTCATCCTTTACGAGAATGACTGGTTGAGATCCTAAAAGTGTTCATAATTTTAAATGTCAGAGGAAGTCATCTCTTCTTGACTTTGTGAAAGTCACAGCATCTATGTGCTCTGGATACACTAATTTGGAATTCTATTCCTTTCTGTTCTCTGTCTTCAAATTTAAACAATCATTTGGTTTCTACATAATTGAGTTTGAAGTTCCACTTGCTGTCTGTAAATTGAACAACATACACATTGTAAGTCAAATAAAATTACAGCTCAAATCCTTTGTGCCTATTCAGAAGAGAAAGCACTAGGTAGTTTGTTTGTAAAAACTGAACCACTGATGCTCCTGCCCATAACCTCACCATTTTTTAAGTATAACAATTCCTAGGTAGTTTCTATAAGATTATATCACAGAGAGAAAATCCATTTGATTACATTCAGATACTTTCTAGAACATGATTCAAAGGCTTCTTTGTGAGAAAGAATAACTTAACTATTTTTGGTGTGTAAATTTCCTCATTCTCCCAATTCTCATCAATAGAGAAAAGCTGCTTGTATCTCAAAATTCAGCACTGCCAGTATAATAAAAATGGATGATATAGAGGATAAAGCGAACACTGAGTTGGTATTGTAATTGAACGTAACTGAAGACAATATTGATTGGCTAATAGTTGGGAATAACTTTATCTTTCAAGTAGAAATAAAGATACCATATTTTAAGGCAATCACTCTATTAAATAACAAAAGCCACTGTTCTCTGAAATTTTCCCTTCTTTAAATGTTTTTTTTTCTAATGTTTATTTTTGAGAGAGAGAGACAGAGTGCAAGTGGGGGAGGGTCAGAGAGAGAGGAAGACAGAATCCAAAGCAGTCTCCAGGCTCTGAGCTGTTAGAACAGAGCCTGACACAGGGCTCGAACTCGCAAGCAAGATCATGACCTGAGTAGAAGTCGGATGCTTAACTGACTGAGTCACATAAGTGCCCCATTTTTTTATTAAAAAAATTTTTTTTAATGTGAAATTTTCCCTTCTAAAGTTTTCCTAACATGGGAAGTATCAAGGAAATTCAATTACTTTGTGTATATTAGGTATGGATGAGTGCATATAGAGTTATACTATTTTAAATGTCTTATCAAAAAAGAAGCTCAATTGGTTAAAATAAAATGTAAAAATTCAAAGTTCATTTCTGTCAGAAATGAATTTACAGGCTAAAGAGACAAAAAATGAATATCAGAAACAAACTGACAAAAACATTAACTAATTAAGGTGATTCAAACTTTAGAAGCTAAAAAATAATCCATTATGTTAATGAGTGCTTTTCTTCTTAAGTGGTTACTAAGTGTTCCCTGAAGAGTTTGGCTCAGTGTGTTGCAGCAACCAAAACTGTAATTAAAAATAAAATGCTGGAACCATTGAGAAGGCATGGTAAATGAGAATGAGTCCACTTGTAAGTAACTTCTTACATCAAACTATGGTGTCCCCATGCTTGATAGTCTATGCATAGATCTGGTACCTAAAAAATACAACATTAAATGTCACTAAAGTCAATGGGGCTAATGAACTGGGAGACACACTGGAAATGGTGAGGATGCTTTGGTCTGGAGAAATGAGGATAATAAACGTTCTCAATAGGATGAAAGCTGATTTACCAAATCCTATAATTAGGGGTATCTCTTGAAGTTTAGAAGTGGTAAACCTAGAACACCCATGATGAAATGAAATCAAACAGTGGATTGATTACTTGACATAACATAGTAAAGTTTCAGCAAATGCTGCTTCAAGAAAAAAAAAAAGTTTTAAAGCAATTTAAACAAATAAATGGATATTAAGTGTATAGGTGTTAAAGGGAAACTGGGATGTTTTCTGGAATGACAACATAGCCACAGTGCATTCTTTAATCCTTCTGTTGTGAGGAGTCAGACTCCTAGGATATTTTCAATATGGCAATTTTGTATTGGCATAGGTGTTATTTATAGTATTCTTTAATTTTCAATGGGGGAAAAGTAAGTATGCCTAAGTGAATTTAATCAATGCAAAATTTAACAGAGCAAAATCTAACAGCTTTTAAAAAGTCAAAGTCAAAGAGTACGAGAGTCCTACTTTGTGACTCAAACGATAATACACCACAATGTTAAGATCTCTTCCAATAATCTTATAAATCAAAATTCTATTGCAGAAAATAACAGCTATAAGTTTTTGCTATTTGGTACTGTTCTGAAGGCATTTATTAAGACTCAGTTTCTGTATTTGCACACTTGAGAACCACAGTTCCAAAGGGCAACTAATACTCATTTGTGTGTAGTATCGAAAAATAAACCCAAGATGAGTAACAGGACTGACAACCAGCTCTTTTACTATCTTGGACCCAAGGTATAAAGATCTATTATAAAGGAGATGTGTTAATGAAGATAGTAAATTAGTAGGTTTGAGAATCAATTTCTTGTGTCTTAAGGGTTTTCAACTCAATCTGATAAAGTTAAATTCACTTCTGTGAAAATAAACAGCACAAACTAAATCTGTAATTCCCAAAGCTAATTGTTAACAACTATATAAGCCAAATGTCCATAGACAACTGAAGATCATAGATTTTTTTCTGTGTTTTTGGGTTTTTTTTTTTTGTTTGTTTTTGTTTCTTTTTTTTCATTTTGCCCATTAAAGAAAGGCTGTACTTCCTTTTCCTTGTTTGTCCCTAGGAAAAATTAAGTATCAGGATAAAGCTATCGTCTCTAAAGAATGACCATGAATGTCAGGTTTCTCTCTGTAAACTGAAACAGAAGGCACTGTCTCATTCCCAGTAGGTCTCAGAGAAAGCTGTAGCTTTAAGGCAGATAATTCCCATGTACACATGGTAAGAAGGGACAAGCTGTGTTCTATAGAGTTAATCCTCAGAGAAAGATACGGATCCTCAGGCAATATTTGCAAACAAAAGATTCCAAGAGGTGAGTGGATCAGCCAAAATGGCCTGTGTGTAAAGTGAGCACCAGCATATGATTAACTGTAGATGACAGTGTAACTAAACTCTGGTGTGTGTTTATGCGCATGTGTGCATGACCATTTATTTTTAAATACATCAAATTTGTAATAGTGTATTTTTTTAGCATAATAGCCATAATCGTCTTTTCGTGTCACTCCTCTGCTTAAAAACCTCTAGGGAGGTCTCATCTCACTCAGAGTGAGAAACACAGATTTTACAGAGCTCTATACAACCGGGTCCTCCACCTCCTCAAAGATCTCACCTATGACTGCTCTCTCCCTGCGATGCTCTACTGCTCATTGGTGGCCTCCTTAAACTTGCCTCAGACTCCTACCTCAAAGCTTTGCCAATGCTGTGTCCTCTTCTTGGTATACCACTAGATGTTTTTATGATTTACTCGTCACCTCCTTCAACATCATCATCTCAGTGAAGCCTTTCCTTCAGACTCTATGTTATTTCATTAAATTTTTTTTTTTTGGGGGGCGCCTGGGTGGCGCAGTCGGTTAAGCATCCGACTTCAGCCAGGTCACGATCTCGCGGTCCGTGAGTTCGAGCCCCGCGTCGGGCTCTGGGCTGATGGCTCAGAGCCTGGAGCCTGTTTCCGATTCTGTGTCTCCCTCTCTCTCTGCCCCTCCCCCGTTCATGCTCTGTCTCTCTCTGTCCCAAAAATAAATAAAAACGTGGATAAATTTTTTTTTTTTTTTACTAGTTTAATCAATGGAAGGCGCTCGTGGTATAGAGTTTAAGTCTTTGAAATTTGACTGACAGGGCTCAGGATCTGGTTGAAGCACAGCCTGCTTTCACAAAATTTCCATTTCTGTTCTATTAAAATGGGAAAAAAATTATGATTCTCACCTGTAGTGTTCTTGTGAGAATTAAATTAGATGGTTCATTTAAAAGCATTTAACTTCTTTGGATGACCAATGAGTAACTGGTATCAGATCTGCCTTTTGCCCATATTCTGCTTCATTCCTCCTCCCTAGGTTATAGTCCAGAAAGTGCCTCCAGAGAGAAAGCTGGGGTGATTGTAGAAAAACTGGACAAAATATAGGAAACAACTCATTACAGACCCTGGATAAAAGGCAGAAAAGAATTATTATTCTTAAGAGAGGGAAACAAATAAAGCAAGCCCCAAATCATCCCAACTTTCTAGTTGGAGGCACTTTCCACACCAGAGCCCTGGGACAAGACACCAAACAAAGCCAGACAGTTTCATGAAGTTTAGGAAACAGAGCAAAAAGTTTAGGGAAGCCAAAGTGCCTGGAATTTTTGCAGAGTACCCAAGAAGAGAATGACCCAATGAGAAAGAAATCCAAAAAGTTGCCTAATCATTCCCTAGAGTCTCAAACTTTTCAGTCTCAGAACCCCTTCAAGTGTCTTAAAAATTAAGGACCTCAAAGAGAGTTTACTTATATGTATTATATCTATCAATACTTAGTTTATTAGAAATTAAAATGTGGGGTGCCTGAGTGGCTCAGTCGGTTAAGCGTCCAACTCTTAACTTTGGCTCAGGTCATGATCTCAGAGTTCATGGCATTGAGCCCTGCATCCGGCTCTGCACTGACAGTGCAGAGCCTGCTTGGGATTCTCTCTCTCCCTCTCTCTCTCTGCCCCTCCCCTGCTTGTGCACTCTGTTTCTCTCTCAAGATAAATAAGTTAAAATAAAAAAATATTAAAATGTAAATTCCTAAAATATTTATATTTATCAATTCATGTAGATAAAAAAGCCATATATAACATATTTCTATGAAAAATAACTAGAGTTTGTAAAAACAAAAAACAGGACAAGAATAGTAGCATTGTTTTACTTTTTTTTTTTTAATTCTCTTTATTTTCTGACTTCAGATTCAGAGTAGCCATATCTGCTCCTAAGTTCAATCTATTGCAGTATTACATATCACGTAACCTCTGGAAAACACTACTATATACTACCTAGTCAGTGAGAGTAGAAAGGTAAATATCTTAGTATAATTATAAAAATAGCTTTGAACTTATGGGCCCTGGTATAATTTTATAGTAGTTTTAAACTTACAGATTCCTGAAAGATCTTAAAGACTCCCAGAGGACTCTGGTACTTTTCCTCCTAGAGTCTTTGGCCAAATACTAAACTGCTAATGCATAGGGTGAAACTCCATAGGACCAGGAAATGAACTACCAGGAAACTATAAACTCAACAATTCTCAGAGCTCACACAAGACTGGAAGATATCAAAATTCTGACCAGTTAGCACAGAGAGACTTGTTGACCATGCAGAACATTCAGTAAAGCCCTCACAAGGATCATGCCTGAGGTAGCAGTAGGGCTAACTTAACTCTTAAGTGAAGACTACTTTAGAATGACCAAAACAGCTCTTTAAAAATTTATTTATTTATTTATTTATTTATTTATTTATTTATTATTTTAATGTTTGTTTATTTTTGAGAGAGAGAGAGACAGAGAGACTGCATGAGTGGGGGAGGGGCAGAGAGAGAGAGGAAGACACAGAATCTGAAACAGGCTCCAGGCTTGAACTCAGGAACCACAAGATCATGACCTGAGCTGAAGCCAGATGCTCCACTGATTTAGCCACCCAGGTACCCTGACAAAAACAGCTTTTAAAATCAAACCTCAAAAGCATCAAACTGATCTATAAGTAATTTAGCTGCCTGATAATACATGTTTAACACATTTTAACAGAAGACAACACAATCTATACTTAATAGCATAATACTCATTCAATTAAAAAAAACCCTCACTAGATATGTAAAGAAGTAAGTAAATGGGACTGAACACCTAGAGAAAAATCAGTAAATATAAGACCTAGAAACAACACAGATGATGGCAATACATGAACTTTAAAATAGCTATTATTGATGTGTACAAAGACTAAAAAACATGAACATAATGAGGAAGAAATGGAAGATATAAAAAATAACCAAATAAAAATTCTATAGTTGAAGGATACAATATTCAAAATGAAAAAAATCACTAGATGAGGTTAAAAGGAGAATAACTAAAGATACAGCAGTTGAAAACAACCAAACTGATGCACAAAAAGAAAAAAGTGAGAAAAAATGAGCTGAGCCTGTATGACACATGGGACAATAGCAACTGATCTAACATATGTATAATTAGAATCCCTGGAAAATAAGGAAAGGCATAAAAATATGTTTGCTGGAGTACTAGTTGAAAATTTTCCATACTTGATGAAAAATGCAAAGCCACCCATGTAAGAGGCTCAATAAATTTAAGCAAGATTAGCCCAAAGGAAACCATACCAAGGAAAAACATAATCAAGTTGTTGAAAATAGCAGTAAGAAAATCTTAAAAGTAACTAGAGGAAAAAGAAGATATATTACAGACAAGCAGACAGAGAAAACAGTAAGTCCTGATTTCTCTTCAAAATCAATGAAGCCACAAAAAATATAGTGTCTTTAAGGTGCTGTGAGGGTGGGAGTAGGTGTAGAAAACTGTAAACTTGGAATTCTACATCCAGCAAAAATAACCTTTACATACGAAAGTGAAATAAAAACATTTACAGATAAACAAAAGCTAAGGAATTCAATTCCCAGAAGATGTAAACTAAAAAAAAAAAAAATTGTTAAAGCAAGTTCTTCTGGAGAAGAAAAATGATAGCAGATGGGAACATGGATCTCTGGAAGAAAATGGAGAGTAAAGGAAAGTTTAAAATGCAAGTAAATACAAAAATTCTGTTTTTTTACTTTCTACCTCTTTAGAGGTAAATAATTGTTTAGAGCAATGGTCAGCAAACTATGGCCCCAGAACCAGAATGGGCTGTTTTGGAATATAAAGTTTCACTGGAAAATAGACAAGCTCACTCTTTCTTTAAGTACTGTGTATTGCTGATGGCTGAGTTGAGGAGTAGCAACCATATGGCTTACCATATGGACCGTTATAGAAAAAGCTTGCTGGCTTCTAGTTTAAAGTAAATATAATTGTATTGTGGGGTTTGTAACTATATAGAAGTAAATGTTTGATAACAGTAGCACAAAGGTTAGGAAGGGGAAACAAAAGTACATTATTGTAAAATAGTTCTGTTATACAGAAGTGGCAAACCATTATTTCACAGTAGATTGTAAGAAATTAAAATGTATATTGTAACCCTAGAGCAATCACTAAAAATATTAAACATATAGGTTTGGCTAATGAGCCAACAAAGGAGGTAAAATACAAATATTTAAGTAATTCAAAATGAAGCAGAAAAAAAAGAAAGATGAGACAAAGAGAAAATAAATTACAAAACAGATGATTTAAACCATCTATATTGATAATATAAAATGAATGTAATGTAAAATTAAATGCAAAAATTTAAACAATTAAAAGAGATTGTTAAGGACACCAGGGTGGCTCAGTCAGTTAAGAGTTCGACTTTGGCTCAGGTCATGATCTCATGGTTCATGAGTTCAAGTCCTGCATCAGGTTCCCTACTGTCAGTGCAGGGCCCTCTTTGGATCTTCTGTCCGCAGCGCCCCCCCCCCACCTCTGTGTCTCCCTCGTGTTTCTCTCTCTCTCAATAAACAAACTAAAAAAAAAAATTCAGAGACTGTCATAATGAATAAAAAACAAAATCTAACCATATGCTGTCTACAACAAATCTAATTTAAGTACAAAGACACAGATTAAAAGTAAAAGGATGGGAAAATATATAATGTTCATAAACAAATCATGAGAAAACGGGCATGGCTATATTAACCATCAACAAAATGACATCAGGATAAAGAATATTATCAGAGACAAAGAGGGCCATTTCACAATGATAAAAGGATAAATTTATCAAGAAGACATACAAATCCTAAATATATGTATGTACCTAATAACAGAGCTTCAAAATACAGAACCAAAAAATCTATAGGCCTGAAAGGAAAAAAGGAGACAAATCTCCAAATATAAATTTATTTCCATACTCTTACATGTAGATTCAACAGTAGATTGAAGGTCAGCAACAATATAGAATAAAAAAGTGCATAAAACATAAAAGTGCTCAAAAATATTATTGTGTTATAAATATAATTATAGCTATTAAACATCTAAAATGGGATAGAAACCCCCATTACCTAAATAGATGTAATATGAGCCTCTGGTTACAGTGATTTAGGGATACAAATTCTATCAAAAGAGAAACTGTACCACATTTGGAGTTGGAAATAGCAGTATCACTAATAGAGATATCTCCAAACATAATACAGACTATACAAAATTATAGAAGCAAAATCTATATATGATACTTTTATAATATTTGAGGTGATAGGACTGAAGCTTAGAAGCCAGAGTTGAACAACAGTACTCAAAGTTATATTAGAGATTATGCAGCATAGTTTCCTACTCTGATGATGACATTCAAAATTTCAAGACAATTTTTTAATATAGAGTCTTTAGCCAATGTCACAATCTTATTATATTGTCTATTCTATTTTTAAAAATCAGCTTTAAGAGACATAGTTTATATACTATAAATTCATGTATTTTTCCAATATTTATTTTTGACAAATAAAAATTGTTTAAGGTGTAAAACATATTTTGATATCCACAGACATTATGAAATGATTACCACAATCAAACTAACATATTTATAACCAACCATAATTACTGCTGGTATGTGTATGTAGGGTGTGTATTTGTGGTGAGAACACTTGATATCTATCTACTCTTTTCACAAATTTTAAGCATGTGATTAATTATTATTAACTTCAGTCAGACTGCTATATATTAGTTCTCCAAAACTTACTCATCTTAAAACCGAAAGTTTGTTTCCTTGAAATGAAAGTCTGTACCCTTTCATCAAGGGTACATATTTTCTCCTTCTTCTCCAACCCCCTAGCTTCTGGTAACCACCAATCTATTCCCTGATACTCTTTGCTACCATGATTTTGACTTTTTTTTTTTTTTAAAGATTCCATATGTAAGTGAGATCATGTGATATTTATCTTTTTTTATATCTGGCTTATTTCACTTAATATGATGTCGTCCAGATTCATCCATGTTATCAAAAATGGCAGCATGTGTCTTTCTTAGGTCAAATAAAATTCACCCTTCTTAAGTATACAGTTCCACAAGTTTTAACAAATATAGTGAGTTGTAATTCCACCACCACAATGAAGGTATAGAATATTCTTACCACCCTTTAAGTTCTCATGTCCCCTAATACAATCTTCTCCTCCATGTCCAGCTTCTGGCTACCATTGACCTGAGTTCTATCCCTACAGTTCTGCCTTTTCTGGGTTTTCACATCTTCTATGTATACTGAGAAGTGGGATTTCTAGGTCATCTCTTAAAATGAATGCTTGACTTTATAATTACCAAATTGTTATTGAAGATGGATGCACCATTCCATCAGCAATGTATGGCAGTTCCAGTTGTTCTATATCCTCCCAGAAGTCAGAACTGTTATGATTTGAAAAATATTTCAAACATTTTATTAACGTAGTAGTGGTTTCTCACTGCAGGTTTTTTTTTCTTCACATTTATTTATTTTGGGGGAGGGCCTGAAAGAGAGGGGGGAGAGAGAGAATCCCAAGCAGGCTCTACACTGTCAGTGACAACCCGACACGGGGCTCAAACTCACGAATCGTGAGATTATGACCTGAGCTGAGATCAAGAGTCAGAAGCTTAGCTGACTGAGCTACCCAGGCACTCCTCATTGCAGATTTTAACTGACAATTCCCTAAGGACTAATAATGTTAAGTATTTTTCTATGCTTAGTTTCCAACTGACTACTTTAAGGCAATGTTTGTTCAAATCAGTCTTTCATTTTAAAATTTCCTTTTTGTCTTTTTTTCATTGAGTTGTAAGAGTTTATATAGGCTTTAGAGAGGTCCTTCATCATCTATGTGTATTGAAATGATTTTCTCTCAGTCTGTAGCTTTTTCCTTTTAACACTATGAAGAACAAGTTTTTAAAAATTCTGATGAAACCCAATTCATCAATGTTTTTCTTTGATGGTTCTTTCTTTTTAAGGAAATCCTTGCCTAATACAATGTCACAAAGATTTTCTTCTATATTCCTCTATAGATTTCATAGTTAGCTCTTAATCCATTTGAGAAAATTTTTGTATATGTAC
Source organism: Herpailurus yagouaroundi (assembly GCF_014898765.1). Classification (NCBI taxonomy): domain Eukaryota; kingdom Metazoa; phylum Chordata; class Mammalia; order Carnivora; family Felidae; genus Herpailurus; species Herpailurus yagouaroundi. Next base: position 23,100,640 of record NW_024412421.1, on the reverse strand, counting down.
AAGGTACAAGGTATGAGTCAAGGTTTAAGTTTTTCTGCCCTCCCTCCCTCCCTTTATTTTTGCATATGGATGCCTCATTGTTGCAGCATCATTTATTGACGGCTACCGTTCCCCTATTTGACTTAACTTGACACCTCTGTCAATTATCAATTGACTGTATTTATGTGAGTCTCTTTTTTTACTCTAATTTATTCCACTCCTCTGTAGGTCTAACTGTATGCAAATACCACACTGTCTTGATTACTAAATTAGTGAGTCTTGAAATAAACCAGGGTAAGTCCTCCAACTTTGTTCTATGTTCCCTTGCTTTCCACATAAATTTGTCAATTTCTATGTTTAAAAAGTCTGCCAGAATTCTTACCAGAACTGCACTAAATCTATAGGTAAATCTGGGGAGATCCAGCATCTTAACAAGATTGAAAATTCCAATCAATAAATATGGTATATCTCTATATTTAGTTTAGTCTTTAATTTCCTTCAGCAGCATCTTATATTTTCATTATAAAAATCTTGCACACATTTTGTTAAATTTATCCCTCTTATTTCATGCTTTTTGGTGTTACTGTAGATGGTATGTGAGAAATGTCAATTTCCAAATTTTTACTACTACTATAGAAATTTATAAATATAATTGGTTTTTGCAATATTGGCTTTGTATCCCATGAACTTGTTGAATGCACTCAGTTTGTAGATTCTTTGGGATTTTCTACATAGACAAACACCTTGTTTGGTTTATATCTATCATTTTGCAGTTGTTAGTTTCTTCTCTATCCCACCCTCCACATCATGTTTTCTATTTAACTGAGTATTCATTTATGGTTCCATTTTATTTCCACTACTGGCTTAATAGCTGTGCCTCTTTTTAAAACATGTAGTTATTGCTGTAGGGTTTATAGCATACACATGTACTCAGCTTATCATAGTCTTCCTTCAAAACACTGTATCACTTCGTGTACAATGTTCAAACTTGACAGTAGACTTCCATTCCATTCTCCCCATTCTTTTTGCTATTGATATAACAGTAAATATTTTAGGCTTTTGAGGCCACATATGGTTTCTGTCATTAATTTTTTTTCTTTTTATAATCTTTTGAAAACGTGGAAAAAAATTCTTCATTCACAGGCTGCACATAAAACTGTCATGGATCAAATTTGGTCCATGGACTGTAGTTTGCTGTTCCTTGTTTTGCATAGCCATTTTACATAACAGATTAAAAATAAGGAAAAAAAGTTTCTTTATATTTACCAACATTTGCCGTATCTGCTACTCTTTATTTCTTTGGGTAGACCCAAATTTCCATTGGGTATCAGACTGTCTCTGCTTGATCAACTTCCTCTAATATTTTTGTAGCACTAGTCTGCTGGTAAAGAATTCTCTCAACTTTGTTCACTGAAACATCTTTATGTCTCCTTAAATTTCCCTAGATATAGAATTCTGGGAAGATAGTTTATTTCAGCACTTTAAAGGTGTTGGTACACTGTATTCAAACTTGGACAATTTTTGATGAGAAGTCTGCTGTAATTTTGATCTTTGTTTCTCTATAATATTCCTTTTTCCTCTGGCTGTCTTCAAGATTATATCTTTGTTTTTTAGCAGTTTAAATATGATGTCCTTTGGGACATGTATCACTGTTTTATCTTACTTGTCCTCTTGAGTTTGTGCTATTTAGCCTTTTCTTAATTTTGGAAAATACTCAGTTTTAGATCTTTACATTTTTCCTCTCTCTGGTTTTCTTTCTCCTCTTTCTGGGACTCCACAATTACACATAAATTGGATGGTTTGATACCACCTCACTGTTCTAGCCTACCATGTTGTTGTTGTGGTTGTTTTCCTGTGCCTTTTTTCTTTTTGGTATTGTTTTTCACTCTGGATAATTTCTAATGATCTATCTTAAGGTTCACTGATTGTTTCCTTAGGTGTATATTATCTGTTGATAAGCCATCAAAGGAATTCTTCATCTGTGGTATTGTATTCCTAGCATATCACTGAATATTTTTTTATATTTTTCATCTCTCCTGAAATTACCTACATGTTCATGAGTGTCATCTTCCCTTTCCACTAGATCCTTAAACTTCTTAATCAAGGTTATTGCAGAGTCCTTGCATAAGCTTTCCAACATCTGCATCATCGGAGTCTAGTTCTGTTAATAGCTTTCCTTCTTTGAAATTGTTTCTCCTTCAGTTGCAGGTCTTGTAATTTTTTAAATTGAATCCTGAACATTGTGTGTATTAAAGACTGAGATAAAAAAATAGTTGTTTTCAACTACTGATTACATTCACTCAACTCCTCCATAATGATAGTTCTTATCCTACAGAGTGTGATGGCTTTCCTGTCTACCCCTTCACCAGCAAATCTTTGCTTGAATCCTAAGTAAGAGTTTCTTGTCACCCACACCAGTGGCGTGGCTGTAAGGTTTATTTATATCTAAAGATCTAGAATATAGCCAATCCTTTGTCAGGTGTGATTACTTTCCTTCTCTCTGTGACAATATTTGTTATATTCTAGCCATCTTTGTAGGTATAGGTGAGAGCAAAACCAGACATAGATTCCACTCCCGTATGGAATCAAATAATTATACAAGTATATTGTCAAAAATTATATAAATGGTGTAAAAACAGTACAGGGATCTATGAAAGCATAGAAGAGAGGGAAATGATTCAGTTTGGTGGGGAAGGAATGACAGTATGAGAAGATTTGAGGAATTCAATGCTAACTAGGATCTTAAGAAGGATTAGTAGGAGTTACCTAGGGAAAATGGAGATGGGAGAAAAAGCTCAATGATGACAAAAGGAAAGACTTGGGCAAAGATCCTATTTAATGGGTATGTGACTGAAACACAAAGGAAAGGGAAGACTGTGATATAATGAAGTTGGAGAGTCAGGAAAAGTCTAGATCGTGCTTACCCTGAAATGCCATATTAGGGATGTCAAGTCTTCATCTTGGGAGAAGTGAGAAGCCTTTGAAGAATTTCATAAACAGGAGAGAAATAATCAGAGTTGTGTTTTTAAAAAAGATTACCCTTGTTGTGATATGCAGAAGTGACTGTCAGAAGCAAGAATGGATGTGGGAAAACCAGGAGGCTCCTACAGTGGACCAGCTGAAGACGATAGTAACTTGGCTTAGGATGGTAGCAGTGGATATGGACAGAAGTGGCTCAATTTATTTATTATTATTATTTATTATTTTTTAGAAGTGGCTCAATTTAAAAGATATTTGGAATGTAAATTTAACAGAACTTGAACTGGACATGGGGAGGGAGGTAAAAAAGTGATTCTTATGTTTCTGCAATTGGATAGGTAGTGAAGTCATTTACAGAAGGTAAGGAATGCAACACAGAAGAACAGATTTTTGTTTTTATTTTTCAAGGTCAGGGGTTTGAAGGTCATGAGTGCAGTTCTGGACATATTGATTTTGGGCCATGTTTAGAGATGTCAAGTAGAACAAAAATCTAGATGAGAGAGAGAAATTTAAGAATCAAAAAAAATTATAGGTAGATAATTTGAAGCCAGGGTGTGGGTGAGATGTCCTAAAAGACAGAATATTCTCTAAATATTTAAAATAAAAATTTAAAAACAAAATAATTTTAATACCTTTTGGAAAAAAAGAAACATATACTGTACCAAATTCTCACGAGCTTTCCTGTGTGAAACAATAATTAGCACTTTAATGTTTTATCTTAACTCTATTATAATCACTTTATGGGATAGGTGCTACATTATTCTCATGCTACATATGAACAAACTAGGATTTTGAGATGAATTTAACTTATTCAAGAGCCAGAGTTCAAATTTGGGCTGCTTTTCTAATCATTCTATAGGATTATTTTCTCAGTACACCTTACACTAAACATCCCTTTCAGAAACAGTATCAACTATAGCAGTCAACATCCTTTGAAGACTTATTGTGTAGAGTAAACATTGTATATTTATAGTAATAATGTAGGAACAAATGATGACAGCTTTACTCTGATACAAACTATAAGGAGAACAAAGATTTTAAGAATATCAAATGAGTTTACTGGTTTGTTCAAATGACATAGAAACTGGTGTCTTGCTCAGTTACCTTAAATTGCTTCATGTTATATAACTATGAAAAAATCATCTATAGCAATATCTTATCTAATGGCAACTCTGTTTAGGAACAGTTTTGACTGTTTACAGGAAGGAACACTTCCTAAAAAGTCATCAATTTTAAAAGACTTACTTTTCTTGAGGTATATGAAAATCTAACTCAGTTTACTAGACCCAACAAAGATCATAGCCAGAGAAGAAGAAAAGCCTACTAAGTGACAAGAGCTTGTAAACAAAGAGGATCTAGGAAAGAGTTCTAGGTAGATGGCTTTTGGTATTATCGCCTAATGGAGAAATCTTATTTTATGCTTATAGTCTTTTTTACACATACACTTTTATCTTTGCAATTGTTCACATACTGAGGTTCCAGAAGTATGAGAATGGGGTCAAAAAAATACACAAGTTGCAGAGTTAGATTTAAAACTAAAGTAACAAACAGAAGAAGTGTTTCCACTATTAGTATAAGGAATGCTTTGGGACTGAGTGCAATGTGGAGGACATAATGTCTCTGCTGAGCAGGAATACTGGTTTGCCGATCAGATATAAATTTTTAGTGTGGCAAGAAAACACTAGAAGGTAATCTTTCTTCCCTTATAGATGTATATCTCTCAATGATGACCAAAACAAACACTAGCATTGTCACTTTACTAAATTGCAATGCAGCTATTTACAGTCTAAACCTGCATGTAATTTTAGCTTCTGGATATAACACTGGTGATTCTTATTTTACTTTAGTCATTTTTCAACTGAAATGACTTGTGTGCAATAAGAATGATTGGTAACCTTACTAGGATGCTCTAAAAGATGCTGTGTCAAAGACAAATTTAATCCCCCAAAGGATTTAATGGCGAAAGTTGGATTTTTAGGTCATAATATACCTGACATAAATAAATATGGTTATTATATCATATTTAGTATTCAAGATATTTTTTTAACGTTTATTTATTTATTTATTTATTTATTTATTTATTTTTCAAAGTTTATTTATTTTTGGGACAGAGAGAGACAGAGCATGAACAGGGGAGGGGCAGAGAGAGAGAGACACAGAATCGGAAACAGGCTCCAGGCTCTGAGCCATCAGCCCAGAGCCCGACGCGGGGCTCGAACTCACGGACCGGGAGATCGAGACCTGGTTGAAGTCGGACGCTTAACCGACTGCGCCACCCAGGCGCCCCAACGTTTATTTATTTTTGAGACAGAGAGAGACAGAGGATGAACGGGGGAGGGTCAGAGAGAGAGGGAGACACAGAATCCGAAACAGGCTCCAGACTCCGAGCAGTCAGCACAGAACCCGACGCGGGGCTCGAACTCACGGAGCATATCGTGACCTGAGCCGAAGTCGGCCGCTTACTGACTGAGCCACCCAGGCGCCCCTAGTATTCAAGATATTTAAGGCATTTTGTTATTATGAGTTAAATACTCATCTGAATGACAAAGAGACTTTGAATCTTCAAGTCAGTCCATAGATTGAAAGGTCTTGGAAAAATAAGGTTTTTAAAACTTTTCTATGCCCAGGTCCTGCATGTAGACTAAGCCATATGTAAATTATCTTTTTTGGTAAGTACTGATTCCATGAACTTAAAGCAAAAGCCAAAGTGAAAATTTATCAGAGCCAGGCTACAATGAGGCAAGGAAAATGCCTAGGGTTCAAAATTTAAGGAGGCACTCAGTCTCAGCATCATGCAAGTACAGGTTTGGCACCTAAGAGCAAGTACTTCCTTAAATTTACTACATAGTCACCTTGTTATTGCCACCCTGGCCCTGGCACTGTTTTATTCCCAAAGTCTTTTAGGAATCAAGGCAATGCAATCTCTGGTTTCATACTGTTTTGTTGTTGTTCAACAGTTAACAAAAATTAAGTAAATAATTTTAAGATTTTATAACAAACAGGTATTGCATAAAAATTAGATAAGTAGGGTATTAATAGAGATCACATCTAAATATCATAACTTGTAACAATTTTTTAGTGCTTATCATGTGATACATGTTTACCTCCTTCAGTACTACCTCTTAGAGTATTACTATTATTGCCCTTTTATACAGAGAGAAACTAATGCCTATAGTGTTAAATAATTTGCTCACACTCACAGGTGGTAGGAACTCAAGTTGATCTAAGTCCAAAGCCCAATCTCTTAATTGCTATGCTTTGCCACCTCCTAACCATAACCACTTAATACTGATAATCTATCATCTGTATCTCTACTGTATGTAGAGATCTAAATGCAATTATTGACAAAGATTTAGAATTCTTATTAGAAAAATTAAGTTAATGACCTCTAGATACTACTCTCATTCCTGTACCCTTATAACATAGTGTATTAAAAAAAAGAAAATGAAAATGTAGGGAAAAAAAGGGGGGAAGAAAAAAAAGGATTATAAGAGATTTAGAGATCATATCCCTTTTGTGGACTAGAATAATATAAAAATGGGGATCAGAATGCATGTACAAGTTTTTTCAAAGCAAACTCTAAAGGAAAAAAGAAAAAGGTTTGTCAGAAAGGATTAAAAATGTTACTTTGGGTTTAATTTCAGCTGTTTTAAATTAAGAGGAGAAAAAAAGACATTTCTTTTTTTCTTTTTTTTTTAGAAATGAAGTACCAATAGTAATTTTTTTCTATTCACCTACTATAGAAAGAGAATATTGACATAAACAGAAACATGGGGGAATAACTTTATGATAGTTAATTAAAAATATGAAATGCCACTTTTGATTCATGTAGAAAGGAGAGACACTTGGACATAGGTGAGATTACCAATTTCTAAGACATGAATGCTTCATGGAAAATTCTAAGAATATGGTTTAAGAGATATAGTATTGTATTATTGGCAATGATTGTGATTTTCTAGTCTTTTAGAAAGAGGAGATGTTCTAAAAGGTTAAATGCCTTTCCTAGCCCCCCTTCTTCCTCCTAGCTCCTCAAACCTTCATTACCAAGTCAGGCTCCCTTACCAGTAGGAAAGGCCTTATCTTGCAACCTGCTGAAGAGCGCCCTCTAGTGCTGTCTTGCAAATGAAATGTGCTTATAATTTTTTTTATGAATGGTTCTGGTTACACTGGACCTTAGGTTTTCTTTGAAATGTTAGTCAAAAGAGAAAGATAAATGATGCTTTAGAACAATTTTCTGGATTGTATTTCTAGCCAAGTAAGACTACCACAATAAATTAAAGGGTGAGAGGGTTTGGATTTTTTTTTTTAACTTCTATGAAATGAGGCACATCTATTTTTAAAACAATTTGGTTTTTTAAAATATTTTATTTATTTTTGAGAGAGAGAGAGAGAGAGAGAGAGAGAGAGAGAGAGACAGAGCACAAGTGGGGTACACGCTGAGGGAGAGGTAGACACAGAATCTGAAGCAGGCTCCAGGCTCCAAGCCATCAGCACAGAGCCCGACGTGGGGCTCAAACTCACAAACCGTGAGATCATGAACTGAGCTCAAGTCAGATGCTTAACTGACTGAACTACCTAGGTGCCCCTGAGGCACATCTATTATTAACATAACATGCTTTTTGTTGAAGGATAAGTTTTTAAAGAAAATAATTTGCAAAAATTTTAGTCTGCTTCACAGTATCTAAAAACCAGAAGTATTGTCAATAAAAAAAAGTTAGCATTGATAGCAATTGCTTCTCTCAACCTTTCAATCTCTGGAAACTTACCTACTTAGACTGATGGTATCCTAAGAAAAAATTTTAAAACCTATCTGAATTAAACATTTATTTCTGGTGACATATAGTAAAAGTTTTGTTCATGCTTAATGAAAATCCAGAAGGGAGAATGTAGAAGAACGAATTACCTGACTATATGGCAAGTGTATCTTTAAATCCCAGGAAAAAGAAAACATAAGATATTCCAAAAGGCAGCATTAAATAATGGTAAAATATTCATTTAAACAGTTTTGATACTAGTACAAAGAAATTTAAAGAAGTGAAGGAAACCAGTGTTTTATACACACCAGTGAATTTAAAATTGAGACTGGTATAACTCCATAAACTACCCCTTTACTTTGGGCATAATTTTTTTTCCCTTTTAAAAGAGGCTATGTACAATGAATTAAAGACAGAGTTTGAGAAATATGAGAAAAAGCTAAATACTCAAAACCACCATTAAGAATGTTAAGGCATGTATGTATGTGGGTGGTAGGTCTATGTATGTATACATGTTTACATGTATTGCTGTCATTCTGTTTAATAATGAGGATCGATCAGACATTTGGCCCAGAACATGTGTAAATGTAAGATCTCTGAAACAGTGTTCTGACAAATGAAGAAACTAACAACACTGAAAGAAGTAGTATTGATAGATCTTTTAGTTTTCTTCCACTTTTTGTTTAGTTTGTTTTAGGCGGGGTATGTTATTCTGCACTGTGGACATTAAATAAGTTTAAATGTGCACAATGTATGAAAAAGCAATTAAACAAAATGTTAAATAATGCCAATCCAAAAATAGAAGATGCACAAATAGAAGGCACCATGTCCTATGGTTTCTAGAATAAGACGTTTAGAGATGGAGTATTCTTCAAAGAGGGCCTTCAAGTACTTGTGTTATCTAAACACAAGTTTAGGGCTCTAGCAAATCGATGGCCACAGTAGAGAGAAAGGGGTATAAAAGGGCCACAATACTTGGGAGTAAAAACTGTGAGTTCTATTTCTGTCTCTGACTCACCATTGACCTTGACAAAGTCAGTGATCTCCACTGTGATTCAGCTTCTCCATCAAACAGGGGCAGTAACTCTTGCCAGAAACCGCATAGGAGTGTTGATAATGGGGAAGATTAGTATAATAATGCACAGAGCTTATAGAAATTTTACTGTGCTGTAAACACTTTTGGAAAAGCTCTTGCTCTTTTGCTATCCCACAAAAGGTTCAAAATCTTAAGAAGATAGTGGATGTATAAAACATTAGGTTAAATTCTGCTTAACATCTTCATTTCCATTTATTTTCATCAATGTGCTGTTTCTATTACCTGTTATCTGTAACTATTTTTATGTCCAGCAATTTTTAATTCTCCTTCCATCTTATTTGCCTTATTTTTAGGCTCCTATTTACACAAAATAATGATTTACTTTTGCCGTGAGTTTCTCCTTTCACTCATTCTATTTATGTATGTAAAACCATGGCTATTTTTCTTTTATGACTTAAACCTATGTTGTTCAATTATAATAAAAGCAACCATAACAATGATACTAGCACCTAATATATGTGAAATGTTTTGTAAACAAACTATAATCTCATTTCATGCATTTATTTAAATTGATCTCAATCAGAAAAATTGTTGATAGTTTATATATCTTACTTGTAAGCCTCAAGCAGGTAAAATGTTCAATAGTAGAAAAATGTTTACCCTGTCACTTTGAAAAAGGAAACAACTACTGGACATATTATACCAAAAATAAACCTTATTATAATTTTGCATACACTTCCTAGCAAATAATAGTACAGATATTTCAGAAAAATTTCTAAGTTACAAAATTTGTATTTACCCCAATTTATAGAATATCTTACATTTATATTTTATAGAAACTTAGGTTAAAAAAATGCTTCACACTTCTATTTGCAACTCTCTTGCTTTGGTTGTATAAAAGTAGAAATCACTTAATATATATAAAATATGGAAATGACTACCTTATTGTGCTCTTAGAATGATTAATTATGCTTTTACTTCAGAACAAAGGCCCTGTGAACGTACGGTATTATTATTTTAATACAGGTAATTCATTGTAGTATGAAAGTCATATATAGACCGAACAATAATCACTTCTTATATACGATAAATAAAAACCCCAATTAAAAATGGAGAAATGCCTCTTTCTGTCCCTAATTAGTTTTTAATAAATGATACATAATAAATGGCAAGATTCTAATTTATCAAAGTTTAGGGATAGTCCTTGAATAGGGGGTAGAATTGTATGAACTCTGACAGCTGTTTACATAAGTCTGTGAAGCCTTCTCTGTTAAAGGGTATTGTTGTCAAAGTTTGAAAAGATACAAGGTCTCATAAGGTTCTTTTAGGTGGTTGGTATGGCTAACAGGAAGAAGTCCCTGTAGAGCACAAGTTCTAATGGCAGATAAATTGTCTATTCTTGGTCTACATCTCTATAAACAACCATATCATTTACTATTGATTTTAAATCACACACACACACACACACACACACACACACACACACACACACACACAGTTTTAGTGAAATTAATACCTAGAGTAGGGCACAGCCCTTTTTACTTCACAAATGTGAGAAATACATTTATATTAATAGTCCTGATTTTCTTTTCAGAGCTACTTTTTGGGGTCTGACATTAAATTCCATAAACCAGGCTTATTTACTTTTTTCACATATATTTCAATAGACTAGAAAAACTAAGTTTGTCTGTAAGAATCCAGAAGGTATTTATTTTCCATACCTTGTCTTTGCTTAAGTTCAAACTGTGTAATTTAATACTTTTTATTCTTGCTCAACCAGTAAAGATAAAGGGCTAGATTTTAACCACAAACATTTAACAAGTATCTAACAGTCAGTATTCTTATAGTAGGCTGAAAATTTGTGCTCTTCTCACTACAAGTCTCATCTAGACTTGCCTCAGAAATGAAACAGGTGGGAAAGTGGGTTTTACCCCATGATACAACTCACAAAATGGTCTAATACGTCCCTTGAATGCACTCCTCCCTCCATGCTCGCATCTGCTATATCCATTGCTTTATCATACTGCCTGCATGCATGTACTTGTGCATACAGGACAGAGACTCTAATGCCTTGCATCATCTTGGAATAAAAGAACCTGAAAGGAAAGCAATTGTTTCCTCTTAAAAAGGGAGAATACAATGAGCTGAGACTGCAACCAACCATTTCCATATAACCATTGCTAACTCATTCTAAAGACAATTTTGTGTAGATTTTCTATAGAGAAATCTTTTTCCCCCCACTAGCTCGCCCTATGAGTGCCTTTGTTTTCAAACAGTATGCTTTTCCTATGCTGAAAATTTTGTGTGAAGCTCCGCTGTGATCAGTTAGATTTAAGGGGTTTAATTTTCTTAATCATCAGTACCAAGTACACATCTTTCTGTGTGTTATGGAGTTAAACACACACACACACACACACAGACACATACAATGTATCTTCTTCACAAAATGGACATTCACATAAAGCAAGACCACCTTCTATCATATATGGAATGGAAAACATCACATCCTTACAAAAATACAGGCGTACCCTTATATACACTTTATGTAAGTATACCGATAGCATTGTGCCTTGACACTCCTTCACGCTGCTCTTGATGTGTTCAGACACACACATGCATGCACAGACACACACACGCACAACTCCATTTCTACAAAGTCAAATTCATCTAACATTACATAGTGTGGTTGGTATTTCTATATCTTTTCCTCCTTTAAATGTGACTAGCTATTTACACCCTAACAATTCTGGTACAGAGCTGATTTAGCATTTTTATTGGAATGTGAAAGCTCTTAAAAGAAGAAAAAAATCTAATCAGGCAGAAGAGATAGAAAACTTGCTGAATTTTCTCTCCCCCCCTCCAAGACCCCCCTGAATCCTATCAAAAGCACATCTTCCATTCATTGCTTCCCGGTGTCATTATGACAAGCGGCTACAAATCAATAGCAGAGGGAAAGGCAGGACCAACCCGCACTCACCAAGTGATAAAGATTCACTCTCAGCCCCGATTTGCTAATAGCCCATAATAGCAGCCATTGGCGCCCTGCATTAAATCATACATTTCACTCTGCGTTTATTATGGGATTTTTAAAACTCCTCACCAAATTGGATTTTCTCGATGGTCTCTAATTTCCACATTTATCATTTAAAATTAAACTCCTCTGTGGAGAGGGGGAATAGAGAAGGAGGAGAAGGTAGAGAGAGGCCAGAGAGTACTGTATTTTTTCTTCTCACCCCCCTCTTTTTTATGAAAACCCATAAATAATACCAGGTATCACAGCCATAAGCAGCAGGGTTTTTTTTAACTATAAAAAAATTCTAGAAATCATGCTGGAATGGTTTGTATGTGCTGGTCTGTAAATGAAGATGACAATTCAAGAGGATTTTATATATATATATATATATATATATATATATATATATATATATATATGGTTAAAAAATCTCAGTAACATTACAAAGAAGGTGAATTGCAAAAGCAATGGAAAATAAGTTAATGTTACATTATGCAAATACTCCAAGGAGCTATAAAGAGAGTGTTCAGTAAGTATATAGTATTCTAGCTTAACAAAAACCATGTTCATCTTATTCCAAATCTCAATGACAGATTAAAAGTAAAAATCCTTTTTTTAATTTTTTTATTTAAAAAATTTTTTTAACGTTTTATTTATTTTTGAGACAGGGAGAGACAGAGCATGAACACAGGAGGGTCAGAGAGAGGGAGACACAGAATCTGAAATAGGCTCCAGGCTCTGAGCTGTCAGCACAGAGCCCGACGCGGGGCTGGAACCCACTGACCGCAAGATCATGACCTGAGCCGAAGTCGGCCGCATAACCGACTGAACCACCCAGGTGCCCCAAAAATTCTTTTATCAGTTTCTAATGTGACACCTTGCTCTTCCCTCTATACATTCTTAAACAATTATTTTAAAATTCCATGGAATTGTGGCTAAAGCTGTCCCTTGGCTGCCACAGCAAACCTCAGACAAGTTCTTAAATCTCCTGCATGTACTACTGAAACAATGGAATCAACCTGTGGGAACTTAAATCACTGTAAGTTTAAATATATAGTATGTCTTTTTGGATAAAAATTTTAAAAATCTTTAGATATAAAAACTGACAATTAAATTTTGGATCTAGAGCATAAAATGAAAAGGCTATATTTTCTCAAGGCTGCATGGCTGGGACTTCAGTATGACCTACTTATAACTAGAGTACTAGCAGGATCCAAAGACATCAGAAGGGAACTAATCAGTCCATATTCAGAGATGCTTGAAAAGGCTAGAGGTTTAATGAAATGTCAAATAATCCCAATTTTTTTTTCTTTTGGAGATTCATCAGCAATGAGGTCCATCTATATCATTTTCCTTAAGAAACAGAGAAATAACATTTTAAAACAGCATTTAATGAGGACTTAAAACTTCGGCCATTTTATATTTCATTTTATGTTCACCAGCTCTTTTTTGTTTTGGAATTTGTGCATCATTGATATAATTCTTTAACTTTTTCAGTGATCCTTTTAAAAAATATCTGTCATTGATTGCTATGTCTTTTCTGTTGTGTGTATTTTTTTTTCCTAGTAGGAAACTACTGTTGAATATACCTCTTTTCCCCCCTCTCCAATTCCACATAACTAACAGTCTCCCATTTCAATAAGGTTTTTATTCAAGTAACCTACATACTGAAAAGGGCTTAAATCAAAATTGTAATCTATGAATTTTCACTAAGCATACCCACTTGTTTAACCAGCATCCAGACCAAAAAACAGAACACTTTACTAATGTCCCAGAAGTCCTTACGCAGTCACTATCAACTACCCCGAAAGTAGTCTCTATCCTGACTTCTAATGTCATAATTAATTCTGCATACTTTTGAACTTCATATAAATGGAATCATCCAGTATGTACCTCCAGTATCTTGCATCTAAATTTTTACTCAAAATTACATGAGATTAATTCACATTACCATATGTATTTGTGGTTCATTCATTCTGATTGCTGTAGAGCAGGGTTTGGCAAACTATGGCCAGTGGGCCAATGTGGCCTTGTTGCCTGTTTTTGTATGGCCTGTGAGCTAAAGAAGATTTTTACATATTTAATTGCCTTAAAAAATCAAAAGAAAGATAATGTTCATGACATGTGAAAATGAAATTCAAATTTCATTGTCCATAAATAAAGTGTTTTATTAAAAAAATACAGCCGTGCTCTTCTGTTTAAGTATTGTCTATGGCTGCTTTCATGCTACAATGACAGAATGGAGTACTTGGGGTAGAACTTTGGCATACAAAATCTAAAATATTTACTATCTGGCTCTTTACAGAAAAAGTTTGTTGACTTCTGCTATAAAGTGTTCCACTGTGTGATTACCACATATTCATCTATTCTATTGTTAAAGAACATTTGGGTTGTTTCTGGTATTGGGCTATTATAAATATATGCTATAGACATTCTAGAACATGCCTAGGAGTGGAACTGCTGGGTATAGATAATGTATATGTTGTTTTGTAGTTGTTGCCATAGTACTTTTTGTCAATTTATACTTCCACGAACAATGCATGAGAATTTCAATTGCTTTTTTTTTCGCTGACTGTTGGTATTTTAGCTATTCTTACTGTTTTAGTATGCATTTCCCTTATGTCTAATATAGCTAAGAGCAGTTTTTCATATGTTTATTGCCATTTAGGTATTTTCTTTTGTGAGGCATCTAGTTAAGTCTTTTTGTCTATTTTTCTACAGGGTTATCCTTTTTCTTATGGACTTGTAGGAGTTCTTTGTATATTAAAGATATAAGTCTTTTGTCAGCTTATCTTTTGTAATTATCACCTAGGTTGTGGTGCAGCTTTTTGTCCTTTTAAAGGGTATCTTCTGATAAACAGAAATTCCTAATTTTCATGTAGCTCAATGAACTCCGTTTTTCTTTGTAGTTAGCACTCTGTGACCTGTTTAAGAAATATGGACTATCCCAATACATGAAGATTGTAAATTCATTTGGGTTTTTCATGTATACTAATATCATTTATGAATAATGACAACTTTCTTTTCTGATTTTGGTTTCTTGTCTTATTGTATAGTTAGAACCTCTAGTACAATGTTGAATAGAAGTTATTGTAGCAGGCATCTTTGTCTTGTTTTGTATTCTGCTCTGGATTTTTGTAGAGCTTCTTAATTAGGTTAAGGAAGTTCCTTCCTTTCAACCCCTAGTTTTTATTATAAAGTTTATCAAAGACAAAAAAAAATTACAGAGATGATCATATGATTCTCTGTTTTTGTTAAAATGGTGAATTACATTGATTGATTTAAAAATGTTAAAGCACCCATGTATTCCTGGAATAAATTCCATGTGGCGATAATCTATAATAATTTCTATATATTCCTGGGTTCAATTTGCCAGCATATTTATAAGGGCTTTTCTATCTATATTCATGAGAAATTTCATTTTGTAATTTTCTTTTCTTGTAGTAATCTTTTTTGATTTTGATGTCATCTCCCTTACATTTTAAGAAAGTCTCTGGTGAAATCCCAACAGTTACCTTTGGCAAAGAGAAAATTTTGGAGGAAACTGAAGCTTCTATACTTTTATAATAATGGCATAGGGAGCTGTGGTGCTTATGGGTTTTTCTTACTCTGCTTTCAGTTTCCTTATTTTCACAACTCATGACTCCTCAGTACCTGTTTCTTTTACACAAAAGCCTATACAGGCTTTTAAAGATGCTACATTTTCTAAATTTTATTTTACTTCTCCCTCTGGTGAATTCTCCCTCAGGCTTTTGTAAGGGTTTTGTTTTGTTTTGCTTGTAAATGATTTCGTATTAGACCAATACTATCTGTCAGAATACTGTGTGCAGTTGTAAGAAGTAGACCATATATTCTCTGCCCTCCATGAGTTTGTAATGCAGTAAGTTATAGCAGTCCATTAAAAAATTACAAATCAATTATGGAATCATCTCTAATTAAATTTCTTCATTCAAACTTATGAAGCTTTTAAAAAATGATTTCTATTATAAAGGAGGAAGAAGCTGGTGAAAGAAAAATGGGAACTCAAGGAGAGCGGAAAGAAGGTGCAAAATCACTGAGACACACTCACAAACACAACCATTACTAACTTTTAAATTTTGTTGTAAATTAGATCATCTTCAGTGTGTTCATTCTCATATTTTATTTTTTTTTTTTAATTTTTTTTCCACGTTTTTATTTATTTTTGGGACAGAGAGAGACAGACCATGAACGGGGGAGGGGCAGAGAGAGAGGGAGACACAGAATCGGAAACAGGCTCCAGGCTCTGAGCCATCAGCCCAGAGCCCGACGCGGGGCTCGAACTCACGACCGTGAGATCGTGACCTGGCTGAAGTCGGACGCTTAACCGACTACGCCACCCAGGCGCCCCACTCATATTTTATTTCTAATAGGCACCTCCATAGTTGGTACTTCCTATTTTTTCATCTGTATACACCTATTCATTTTTTAAAGGTAAACTTAGAAAAGGGCTTCTATAGTTTTTATCAACTATACAAAAAAAATTATAGAGTTTAGGAACCTTTTGAATGTATGAAATGAAATTCCTTTTTCCTCAATCAGATATGATACTACACCAAGGCTCTCAACTCAGAAAGCTTCTATTACATGCTTGGTAGGTCCTATATCTTGGCACATTTCTATCTTTAAACTATCCTCATTTCTGACACACAACAAATTAAGAGTTGTGCAAAAATTCTTTTAAATTTGATGTATAACATTGTACAAAGAGTACAGGACTGCAATCTTTTTTAAAATTTTATTTAAATCCAAGTTAGTTAACATATAGTGTAAGACGGGTTTCAGGAATAGAATTTAGTGATTCATCACTTACATATAACACCCAGTGCTCATCACGTGTGCCCTCCTTAATGCCATTACCCATGTAGCCTATCCCCCCACCCAACACCCCTCCAGCAGCCCTCAGTTGGTTCTCTGTATTTAAGAGTCTCTTACAGTTTGCTTCCCTGTTTTTACCTTAGTTTTCCTTCCCTTCCCCTGTGTTCACCTGTTTTGTTTCTTAAATGAGGACTGCAAGAGTTGATTTAGCCTACTGGTTAAGGCACAGGCTGCAGGGCTAGACTGTCTGAGTTTGAAACCTGACATCAACACTCACAAGGTATATAATCTTGAAGTTAATTATCTTCTTCATGCCTCACTTACACATAAAATGGGAGAAATAAAGGAAATGACCTTATATGGTTGTTGTGAGGATTAAATAAAGACAAGTACTGTTGGGCACATAGTGGGTGCTCAGTGAATGTTGGCTTTACACAGGCAAGCTAAAGGGCTGCTCATTTTATTTATTTATTTATTTAAAAAAAGTTTTTTTTCAACGTTTATCCATTTTTGAGACAGAGAGAGACAGAGCATGAACGGGGGAGGGGCAGAGAGAGAGGGAGACACAGAATCGGAAACAGGCTCCAGGCTCTGAGCCATCAGCCCAGAGCCTGACGCGGGGCTCGAACTCACGGACCGCGAGATCGTGACCTGGCTGAAGTCGGACGCTTAACCGACTGCGCCACCCAGGCGCCCCAAGGGCTGCTCATTTTAAATGTGCACAAGGAGTGGCTATATTTATTGTTTTCATATTGAAAGACCTTCAATTTGCCCCCATCAACATCCCTCTTCTCTTTAATCCTGAAGACTGTGTCTTTTTAAACCATTAGTTTATCTTCATTCCTACTGTCTCCTGTCTACTGTCATATTTTGTTTCATTGCTGAAACAATGAAAAAGTCCTCTGCTTTTAAAATTCATTTCTAAAAGCCTACTTCTATTATGAAG
Source organism: Herpailurus yagouaroundi (assembly GCF_014898765.1). Lineage (NCBI taxonomy): Eukaryota > Metazoa > Chordata > Mammalia > Carnivora > Felidae > Herpailurus > Herpailurus yagouaroundi. The sequence continues at coordinate 23,083,097 of NW_024412421.1, read as the reverse complement.
TCTCTATCTAAGCTAACACCACTCGATTTAAGTGGATAAAAGCCGGAATTGAAGAAATGAAGACAAGTGACATGTTAAAACTGGAAGCATTGTCAGGGCTTTCCTAGTTTTCTCTTTTGTTTGGGTAATCTAGAATTCACAGAGTACAGCCTATATCTGTTCAATTAAAGGATCAATTAAAGAGCTGGCAATAAAAGTTTATCAGTCTGAGTTATGCAATTAAATATGGAAGAAATTAAAATGAAGTTGAAAAATCAGGGCAGGGCAAGAAAGAATTTTAATAAAAATACAAAATATAAATCCTAAACAGTTTTTTTGAGGTTGTGATGCTTTAGGTCATCACATCACAAGAGACTGGAGAGATTAGATGAACTGGTTTAAGGTCTTAAAATCCGAGCTTGGAGGTTGTCTTTAATCTGCATGTAAGATTGTTTAACGTCGTAGCAGTAACAATTTACAAACTAAACAGTATTTGTGTATTCCTTTACTAAATTGCATTGTTACTTTGTAAAACATTAATTTCATAAAACATTCAGATATGGTCAAGGTATGGGTTCTCTCAGGATGTCTATGTAAAGGGAGTTATAATGAGACAGGGAAGCTGTAATTATGGGCTGGGTCCTCTCACTCTGAATATCACCAGGTTTAGACAATTACACTTTCTGTGGACTCCACGTAGTAGCCTCACCTTTTTTCACTGTTTCAGAATCTGAAGCATCCTGTGATTCATTGATTCTTGCAACCACACACTCTGCCACTAATGTTCATCACTTGTGTTTCTCCTGATCCCTGCCTCTTGAGAATGAAAGGTGGAAAATGTGACACAATAGTCTCAAATTGGATGACTCAGTTTAAATTCCAAACAGGAAAAAAGGGTTTAAACCACCACTAGAAACATTTTCCTTCGAAATGGAACTGATCTTGAAACCCAGTTCAATCCAGCAAACAGGTAAAGAATTTTTGAAGTAGGTACTTTCAGAACATGTTGTGGCATATCGGAAGCATAAGATGACAAAAACTTTTAGTTCTTTAGTTTTTTTTTTTTTTTTGTGATACTTGCTGATCTTATCAAATTTAATTTTATCCAACAATCAGTTCTCACCTAGACTAAATATTGCAACTTAGATTACAATCCCTTCCTGTCCTTTAAGCTAGCCTTTTAATTACATATTTAAAGAAATGTTCTTCCTTCAATAAAAACTATCTACCACAAGTTTTATCCTCTGCCCTTAAATCTACTTATAGAATTTATTTGAATGTTTATAGAATTTATAGAATTGTAATAATCCTATTCCTTCCACTACTTCATTGGTTTTATATACTTGGTGGATTTTAACATTTTAAAGATATATACACCCACACATTCTTCATAATACGACTATGACATACGTACAGGAGACAGTTTAGCACTTTTGTTAATTAAGAGTGGAAGCAGTGAAGTTAGACTGCCTGAGTTGGAACCTGAGCTCTGTCACTTAGTGGCTGTGTGGATTTGGGTGATTTACTAAACCTCTTTGTTTCACTTTCCTCATGAGTAAAATGGGAGATAATTATGACCCTATTTCATAGTGTTGTAATGATTAAATAACAGAACATTTGAACAATATAATATTAAATATAATATTTTATTAGCATAAATATTCCGTTATTATTTCACTAAAATTCCCTATACTAATTTTTAAAAATGTTTTTAATGTTTATTTACTTAAAAATTTTTTTTTACATTTATTTATTTTTGAGAAACAGAGTGAGACAAAGCATGAGTGGGGGAGGGGCAGAGAGAGAGGGAGACACAGAATCTGAATCAGGCTCCAGGTTCTGAGCTGTCAGCACAGAGCCTGATACGGGGCTCAAACCCACAAACTGTGAGATCATGACCTGAGCAGAAGTCAGATGCTCAACCAACTGAACCACCCAGGCGCCCCTAATGTTTATTTATTTTTGAGACACAGAGAGAGAGACAGAGTGTGAGCAGAGGAGGGGCATAGAGAGAGGGAGACACAGAATCCAAAGCAGTCTCCAGGCTCTGAGCTGTCAGCACAGAGCCCGATGCGGGGCTTGAACTCACGAACCGTGAGAACATGACCTGAGCTGAAGTTGGATGCTCAACCGACTGTGCCCCTAAAATTCCCTAAATTATAAAGGAAGAATTTAATAGGCATCTTCTCTTGTCCACAGCCAAAGTGATCCTTTTAAAAATTTAAGTTGTATCAGGTCCTTCCTTTGATTAAAATCTTTCAGTGACTTTCTAACATTCAAAGTCAAAGTCAAAGTTCTTACCTCGACTTACTAGGTCCTACCGGATTTGACCACCTCCATCCCACCCCTGTGACCTCATTTCCTACTATTTTTCATCTCCTTTATTCACTCTATTCCCGCTTCCATTGGTCTCCTTGTTCCTGATGTGTCAAGTACATTCTCACTTTCAGAGAGCTATAACTGTTGCTCCCTCTGGCTGAAATATTCTTTCCTCAGAATCACATGCCTCCCTTTCTTACTTATTTCAGGTATTGTCCCTGATCATCCATATAAAAGAGCAATCATTCCCAGCCCTTGGCACTCTCTATCTATTTTACCTTAATTTATTTTTCTCCATAGCACTTATCACCTCCTAACATAAATAACCTAGATTTGTCTATTGGTGATAACAGAATCTATAGGGCTAAACTAAATATGATTGCTCACTGGAAATTTGTCCTATTACCTATTATGCTGGCTTAGAAATCCATGACATGTATTAACAGAGACCTTCAATTTTTAAGATGAATTAGGCAGAATCCTCATAGAATCAGATTCTATGTAATATTTACATTAAATGGGTCTGATATTTTCTTATAGGAATTAACAAAGGATTTTATGTGTGCATGGTTAAGAATTATATATTATCAAATTAGCAGCCCTTTTAATAGATACCAAACTCTTGACACACATACCTGTCCTGGTAGTGAACTTCAACAAAGAGAGCTTTCTATGTAAGGAAGGCTAGAGATAAAAAGGAAAAGAGAACTGGCTTCTACAGGAGGATCCTGAAAATGTTACCTCCCACTTTTTGAAAAAAAACCCTTTGAGGATTTTTATAGGCATAGCGACTTGGTTTAAGTCTCTCGTGTGTGTGCCCTTTGACTTAGAAAAGGGATCAATTGAAATAAAGAAATGTTTCCTGCTTCTCATCAACAGATGAAAGAACAAAACATTAGACTAGCATCACATCTAGGAACGAAGGAAAAAAAGACATTGGAACGCACATAAAGAGAGAGAAACAGCAAAAGAGAAGAAATAGTTGTAACATGAAGCTCAGCCTGTGGACTCCGTAGGTACTCAGTACCTAAAATATAGAGGTTTAAAGTGAACATTTATTAGCCAGCTACAAAGGTACAAACTGATTAACTTTACATACACTGTGTCATTCTCCTTTCACAGAGGTCTTTGTTAATTTTTACTAACCCTTTTTCTGTGGGGATTTCTATTCTTCAAATAAGCTGTATGTGGACCTGAGACTATTAACAAAATATTTTTCTTTTTCTTTTCTTTTCTTTTTTAACGTTTACTTATTTATTTTTGAGAGAGAGAGAGAGAGCACAAATGGGGGAGGAGCAGAGAGAGAGAGAGACAGAAAGAGACAGAGACAAAGAGGGACAGGGACACACAGATTCTGAAACAGGCTCCAGGCTCTGGGCTGTTACCACAGTGCCCAACGCAGGACTCGAACCCACCAACAGTCAGATCATGATCTGAGCCCCAAGTCAGATGCTTAACTGACTGAGCCACCCAGGTGCCCTGTGTTTTTATTTTCTTTAAAAACAAACAAACAAACAAACAAACAAACAAACAAACAAAAACAAACAACAACATATCAAACATCCCAAGCATACAAAGAAGTAAAAGGAATCATGGCACTAAATACCTGTATAACCACTATCTAGTTGTCAAACCTAACACATTACTTTTTGCTTAATTTTTTAAAAAAGAAATAGAACATCATAGTTACAGTTTAAACCTTGGTGAGAATGCATCCTCATGTCATTTCCCTCTCTCTCTTGCCTCCCTAGATGTAAACTGCACTCTGAATTTGATGTCCATAATTCCCATGCATGCCTTTGCATGTTTTAAGCAGGTAGGAAAGAAAACTACAGACCAACATCCCTTATTAACATAGATGCAAAAGTGCTTAACAAAAGATTAGTAAATACAATTCAGCAACAAACAAAAATGATATTACACCCAAACCAAGTGACGTTTATTACAGGGATGCAAGGTTGGTTAATATTCAAAATTCAAGAGGCCAGATCACATGATCATATCAATAGATGCAAAAAACCTCCCATCATTTGACAAATTTTAATACCCATTCATGATAAAATGCTCAGAATGAAAGGAATAGAGGGATACTTCCTCTACTTGATAAAGAGCACCTATAAAAAACTGACAGCTAATATCATACTGAGTAGTCAAGATGGAATGTATTCCTTCTAAGACTGGGAACAAGACAAGGAGTCTGCTCTCATTGGTCTTACTTAACATAGTGCTTGAAGGTCTATACAAGAAGACAAGAAAAGGAAACAAATGACATATACATTGGAAAGGAATAAGTTTTAAGCAGGTAGCAAAAAAGAAAACTACAGACCAATATCCCTTACTAACACAGATATAAAAGTGCTTAATAAAAGATTAGTAAATATAATTCAGCAACACACAAAAAGGATTATACACCAAAAACTCCTACAAAAAACAACTAAAAACTCCTAACTATTGAGTTTGGCAAGATACAAGATAAACATACAAGAATCAGTTGTACTTCTATGTACAAGTAAGGAACACAAGGCATCTCCCCCTCAAAAAAATCAGTACCATTTACAATGAGTTAAAAAAGTTAAATACTTAAGAGTAAATGTAAGAAAATGTATATAGGACTTGTATGCTGAAAACTACACAACGATAAAAGAAATAAAAGAAGATAAAAATAAATGTAGAAACATTGTGTTTATGGATTTGAAGACTTAACATAGTAAAGTTGCTGGTTCTCCCCATGTTAATATACAGGTTTAACTATAAAAATCCCACAAAGAGTTTTTATATAGACAAGGTTATTCTAAAATTCATGTGGAAAGGCAAAAAACTTAGAAGAGCTAAAACAACTCTCAAAAGAAATGAAGTGTAAGGAATTAATCTACCTGTTTTCAAGACATAACTTACAGTATACAGTTGTGCAGTATTCATGGAAAGATAAACATATCAATCAATAGAAGAGAACAAAGAACCCAGAAATAGACCCACACAATAATGTCCAAATGATTTTTTGTAATTGCCAAATGTAGGAAAGACAGCCTTTCAACAAATGGTGTTGGAGCAGTTGGACATCCATAGGCAAAAAAATGAACCGCAATCTAGGTCTCATAATACCTTACATAAAAATTCAAAATATATCACAGCCTTAAATATAAATGTAAAACTACAAAAACTTTTTGGTTTTTTTTTGATGTTTATTTTTTGAGAGAGAGAAACAGAGCACGAGTGGGAAAGGGGCAGAAAGAGAGGGAGACACAGAATCCAAAGCAGGCTCCAGGCTCTGAGCCCCCAACGTGGGGCTCAAACTCACAAGCCCTGGGATCATGATCTGAGCCGAAGTTGGACGCTTAACTGACTGAGCCACCCAGGCACCCCAATCACAAAAACTTTTTAGAAAAATACATAGAGGAAAAGCCCAGATCTAGGGCTGGGAAAAGAGTTCTTAGACTTGAAAACAAAAACATGATTCATGAAAAGAAACATTACTCACATGAATCTCATCAAAATTAAAAACATTTCCTTTACAAAATACCTTGTTGAGCAGAGAAGGTCAAGATACAGAGAGGGAAAAATACCTGACAAAGGATTAGTATCTAGACTATATAAAGAACTCTTAAAAGTCAACCATAAAGAAAGCAAAGTATCCAATTAGAACATGGGCAAAAGATGTGAAGAGATATTTGTCCAATATATACAGATGGCAAATAAGCACACAAATATATATTCAGCATCACTGGCTCGTAGCCATTAAGGAAACCAAAATTAAAACCACAAAAAGATATCACTGTACACCTATCAGGATGACTAAGATAAAAAATAGCAACATCATCAAATGTTGCTCAGGATGCAGAGACACAGGATTGCTCATACAATGCTAGTGGGAATGTAAAATGGCAGGGTAATTCTGGAAAACAGACTGTCATTTTCTTAAAAAACAAAACAAAAAAGCCCCCCAAAATGTAAAAATGCAGTTACTATACAACCCAGCACTCACATTCTAGGTCATGTATCATAACAAAACAAAGACCTGATTTCAAACAAAAATGGATACATGGGTGTTTAGAACAGTGTAGTGGGTTGAATAATGGCTCCCCAAAGGATATGTCCATATCCTGATTCCTGGAACCTATGAATGTTTGTGTGTTTGGAAAGAGGAGTTTTGCAGACATAGTAAAAAATGCTGACATGAAGAGATCACTATCGATTATCCGGGTGGGTTCTAGACCCAAACACAAGTGTCCTTACAAGAGACACTAGGAGATATTTGACATACAAAGAGAGGAAGGCAATGTGAAGACAAAATCAAAGACTGGCTATAGGATGAGGAAGTCAACAAAGCTGGAAGAGGCAAAGAATGGATTCTCCTCCAGAGCACTCAGAGGCAATGGAGTAGTGACAAATTTCAGCCTCCAAACCTCAGAGAACTGTATGAGAATACATTTCTATTGTTTTAAGCCCAAATTTGTGGTAATTTGTTGTGGCAGCCACTGGAAACTAATATAAACAGCTTTATTCATAAATAGCTCAAAATGAAACAACTCATATTCTTCAAAGGGTAAATAGTTAAACCGTGGTACATCCATACCAATGAGTATCACTCAGCAATAAAATGAAAAAAACTATTGATATATGCAAAAACCTGGATGAATCCCCAGGGAATTATGCTGAGTGGGGGAAAAAAAACAATCCCAAAGATTACATACTGCCAATTTCACTTATATAACATTTTTTTTAAAACTTGCTTTTTTCATTTAACACTACAACATTCACTTAACATTCAACAAATACTAATGGATTGTTATAAATCAGAGCTGCACTTGTCTCTGAATATTATGAGCATTTTCTGATGACATTAACTACTCTTCAAAAACATGATTTCTAAAAGCTACATAGTGTTCAAAAATTTACTTTTATATAACATAATTAAGTCATTCTCCAATTTTGGAACGCACTTGTTATTTCTTTTGTGGTAACAGCTTTATTCAAGTAAACTGCACATATTCAAAGTGTATAATTTGTAAGTTATGACCTATGATTGTACCTGTGAAACCATCATCACAATAAAGATAATGAATATCTGCATCACCCAGAAAACACGAGTTTCTTGTGCTGGTTTGTAATCCCTCCCTCCTGCCCTTCCCTGCCCGCACTCTCTTCTCCAGGCAACCTCAGATCTCTTTTCTGTCACTGTAGATTCGTTTGGACTTTCTAGACTATTTTATGAATGAAACAATACTTGATATATTCTTTTTTGTCTGACTTCTTTCACTCATCATAATTATTCTGAGATTTATCTATGCTGCTGTGCAATCAGTTTCTTTCTTTTATTGTCAAGTAGTATTTTACTGTATGGATATACCATAATTTATCCATTCACCTACTGAATTCACCTATTACAAATACTACGAACATGTATCTTTGTATAGCCATATATTTCGTTTTCTCTTAGGTAGTCTATACAAAGATTTATACACAAATGTTCATAGGATCTGAGGATGAAATGTCTTGGTCATATGATATGGGTGTGTGTTTCTAAGAAACTGCAAACTGTTTCCCAAAGTAGTTGAACCATTTTCATTACCACCAGAAGTTCCAGGGGTTAAGGAGAGTTGGAGGCAGGAGGGAAGTATGTCTAACTATACAAGGCAACACGAGGGCTCCTTGTGGTGATGGAAATGTTCTGTATGTTGACTGTATCAATGTCAGCATCCTGGTTTTGATATGGAACTATAGATATGCAAGATATGACCACTGGGGGAAACTGAAGAAAGGGTACATGGGATCTCTTTATATTATTTTTTGCAATGACTGTGAATCTATGAGTATCTCAAAATAAAAAAAAATAACTTAAAAAGTTGATCAGCTTGGGTAGAAAGAAGTAAAAAACTAAATTCAAGTTATTAAATTTTTTTACTTTTTATTTTTGAGAGACAGAGAGAAACAGAGCATAAGCGGGAGAGGGGCAGAAAGAGAGGGAGACACAGAGTCCAAAGCAGGTTCCAGGCTCTGAGCTGTCAGCACAGAGCCTGACGCAGGGCTCGAACTCATGAACTGTGAAATCATGACCTGAGCTGAAGTTGCACGCTTAACTGACGGAGCCACCCAGGCGCCCCAACAAAAATCAACTTAGAACCATCATCTTAAAGATTCCAATGTACCCCAAAATAAAATGTAGTCAATTTAAAATTACAGTTTCCCATCTGACAAGTGTTTTATCCTATTTCTTACAAATGAAACAGCTTTGGTGTTAAAAGGTAACATCGCTTTCTTGTTTTTATTCTTTTCTATTCTTCTACAATATTAAGAAACAAAATCATCAGCATGCTGATGTTATAAAATTTCCCTCCGGTAAACCGCTTCAGACTCAGTTCTATAATCGACCCCATGGTTGTTCTCTCTTTTCTTTCACCAATTGTTTTTAACTCTTATTTTCCTATTGAGTTAGAAAAATGCTTCATATCTTTTTTTCTGAATTTTACTCTGAAGTGCAGCCTACTTTAATACCATAATCCAATTCCCATCCAGTTTACATTTATTGCTTTACTTGTCCTTAATCTATGTCCAACAAGTGTCTATACACAGTTTGTTTAACCTTGCTAGTTTTCAATATCCACATCCATGATGCCACCATTTGCCAAATTACCTGTTTCTAACTTTACATTAGGACCCCAAATACCTTAGTAAAAGCCCTCATACCTTCACTACTGTTCTTCAATTATTTGCGTTTTCTTTAACATTAAGTCAGACCACCAACCTCAAATGTGGGTCAAAATCTGTCCCTTTACAATATGTCATGAGAATTCAAATACCTCAGGACAAAGACCAGGTGCCTTATTCTTCCATTTTTGTTAAAGCTTCTAACACCCTTGGTAATAAAGTCTTATATGGACTCTAAATGTTGTTAAGGTCTGCTAATTCTTCTTTCACGATATTCATAACTGATTTTCAAATAATAAGACCATTATGTCTAGCCAAATGCAACAGCTTTGTATCTGGTCTCCCTAAATCCACAATCGTTTCACTTTAACATAGACTGCAAACTATGGTCGAATACATGTTTGTTTTTGTTTTTGCTTGCATTTCATCACATTGCCATTTACTTAGAACAGGGTTTTCAAACAGTGCATAATCTTGTGAGAAACCTTTTTCCTAGTCATCTGTTTTGTCACAACATAAATGTATCCTGTGCATCACGGCTAAATAGAACAAATGGAAAAAACAACAGACTGAAGAGTAAGGTCTAGATGTCTATACTAGACATTCAAGACCTATAACAAGCTTACTCCTATATGTCCTTATTGTCCACTATTTGCTTCACAAATCCACTGCCTTTCTTAAATTAATCTACTTACCTTGCCTTAAAACACACCCCATATTTTGTCAACTAAATCTTTCTGTAGATACGCTACAGGGATTTTGTTAAATATATAATGAAAGGAAAAGGACAAAATAGAACCCTAAAATCAATTCTATCAGAATTCTATCCAGATGAAATGCCTCCCTCTCCATGAAACTTTATTACAATAATGGAAAAGGCATTGTCCATTTACCTAAAATCTTACAATACCTGTTCTTTTTATTATTCTTATGGTGATTATGTAATGCCTTTCAATATGATTTGTTATAATCTTAGAGTCCCTGTTGTAATATAAGTAGGTTAAAATTGGTATTTCAACTTACATATCTTTAATAAAATATTTAATGCTTCCCAAAAAGTTAAGATAAATTTAACTAGCATGCACCTGAAGAAATAAAACATTAGAGATAAAACTAAAGCACTCTGTACAGGTCTCTTCATCTAATCCTTGCTCCAATAGAGGTAGCCATTATCCTAAATTCCCATGCATGCCTTTATACTTGTATTACATGTATAACTATCTCTGCATATTAAAACTTTAATGATCCCAATGTACATAGTATATTTGGGCTTACTTTGTCCTACACTGTTTACCATATTTGTTCATATTGATGCAAACAACTATAGTTCATTCATTAACTGGCTGTGGGATTTCTTTTGATCCTTCATGAATTTATTTATTTTCTTTTTGATGGATAGTTTGTTTCCAATTATTCACTCTTATGGTGATACAATGAACATTATACAAGTCTCTGTGTGTACATATGAGCATTTCCTTAGAGGAGTACCTATAAGTGCATTTGCTCTACCGTGGGGGTATGAACATTTCTATCTTTATTACAAGTTATCAAAATTATTTCCCTGTCTCTGGATTATATTTTCAGTTATTTATATCTGTGAACAAAAAATTTAATTTCTTAAAAAGTTATAGGTATATTAATTTCTTACAGACTTATAGTTCTATTTGTGTTTCCTAATTGCTCTTGAGTCAATTTGGAAAAGTTTTATTTTTCTGGGAAATGGTCCATTTCAGCTAAGTTTTCAAATTTATTGGCATAATTTATGCCCACCAGGAGAAGTTTCTTGAGCTTAACTAACAATTAGATTCACGTATCTATTATAGGCCATTCTTGACATAAATTCTTTTAGCAGAGTACAGATCAGGATAGAGAGCATATTGGCAGGGCAATGTCAGCCATTTTTCTTCAGTATCAGCCATTTTTCTTCAGTAAGAGTAGTCATCACAATAGGCCACTAATCCAAAGAGAAGCTAATATCAGACATGAAGGAACATAACCACACTGGATGGGTGCGTGAGTCATTAATATTTCCTTGCATAATTCTACAGGTATAGCACAAAGTCATTACACACTCAGGTAAGTTTAGAGCTATGGTTTCCTAATTTCTTATTTACAGCCTTCCCAGGCCCATGTGATTTACTCATCAAATGTCACTTTTCACATAAGCAAAGGTGCCTGGTATAAACAAACATATCTCACATTCCAAAAGTCAGCTGCAATTATTATTTGCAACTCTAGGGGAACAGAGCTAGGTAACTCTTGACTCACAATTGTACTCCCTTATTTGTTTAAATATTAATGTACCTGCAGTTATGGACTCTCTCTTCATTCCTAATACTGATTATTTGTAGATTTCTTCCTAATTAGTTTCATTTCAGGTTTATCAATAATATTCTTCTCTTCAAAGAATGATCTTTTAATTCTATATTTTCTAATTCTTCAATTTTTGCTCTTTATTTCCTTTCTTTTACTTTCTTTTGGTTTATTCTTTTTTTCAAGTTGAACATTTAGTTATAACTTTTCCCCTAAGTACTTCCTTAGCCTCATCTCACAAGCTTTGGAATGGTATATTTGTATTATTGTGATATTCTAAATATTTTCAAATTTCTATTGCAATTTTAATTTCTGACCTATGAGTTTAGAAGTTTATTTTTAAATTTCCAAAGCTAAGGTATGTTTTGAATTATTTTTTAATTTCTACTTTTGTGGGTTAGAGAATACAATTAGTGTGACACTGATTTTTTAAAGCTTTTGTTAAGACTTGCTTTGTGGGGCGCCTGGGTGGCTCAGTCGGTTGAGCGTCCGACTTCGCTTGGGTCACGATCTCACGGTCCGTGAGTTCTGAGCCCCGCATCAGGCTCTGTGCTGACAGCTCAGAGCCTGGAGCCTGCTTCACATCCTGTGTCTCCCTCTCTCTCTGGCCCTCCCCCTGTTCATGCTCTGTCTCTCTCTGTCTCAAAAAGAAATAAATGTTAAAAAAAAAAAAAAAAAAGACTTGCTTTGTGTCCTCGTATATGGCAAGTTTTTCCAAATATTACTTATCTGGAAAGTATATACATGAATATTAGAATCATTGTGCAGATCTGGATTAGAGATTACACCGTTAACAGCTTTCTTCAAATTCTTTCTAGCCTTACTAATTTGTATGTTGATCACTTATTTAGAAAAGGGTATTTATTATGTCTCCCATCACAACTACAGATTTGTCATTTTATTCTTGTAACTGTCAATTTTCTCTCTATATATTTGTGGCTGTGTAAATAGGTGCATACCAACTTTTTTATACATACTTGGAATTTTTCATTTTATAATTTGTAGTATAACAAAGCTTATGCCTTAAAGAACATTGGATCTGATATCAATGTATTATATTAGCTCTCTTTGTAATAGTGTTTGCCTCATACATCTAATCTGTGTCTTAACCTGTCAAGTATGCCTCTTATAAGTAAAATGCAGGTGAATTAAAAAAATATGACAACCTGGTTTTCTGATCTGGTAAGATTGCTGTATCTGAAAACTAATATTTGATTATATCTCTATTATAATATTTTGTATTTAATATTTTTATTTGCTCTTTCTTAGAACTTCCTTGTCTTTTCCTGCCTTCTGTTAACTTGACAAAGTTTTTAATTAAAAAATAGTTTATATTAAGTACTGAGGGAATAAAAATGGATACTATAAAATATGCATAAGGTATGACTAGCTCTTAATTTTAACGTGTGGATATAGTAATCAACTGATTAATATTAGATCTTGCAAAAACTGAGAGATGTGTTAAACACTTCTGAATTAAGTTGGTGAATTTATTTATTTCTCTTTATAGGTCTGTCAATTTTTGCTTTATTTACTTTTACACCCTCTTATTATGTGCACTTAGAAATGTATCTTTCTACTGAGCTGAAGATTTTATACTTATGTAGTAGCTATCTTTATCTCTATTACAACTTTGCCCTTAAAGTCTACATGGCATTTATAGAGTCCTTCAAACTTTTAAAAATATTTATATTACCTACCATTACTTTCTTTTAGTAATTCCACATAAACTCTTGCATACATACCTACTTTATCACAGCCTAAATATAATAAATATCTAAATATCCAATCTTTCTTTCTGAAGATTAGAGAGACCTTAACTTTTAACTCCAATCACTTTGTATCCTCCTTATAGTTCTAGTGGGTGTTCTCAGCTTTAAGGAGATATTTACTTGGGCAATTCCTGAATTTTGACTACTGTTCTTTCTACCTTGGAAACTCATAAAAACCAAAGGTTCAACTCAATTCTGTGAATGTCTTTAAGGTGAAAGTGAACTGCTTACTTGACTGAGGTTCTTGTTTCATTTAGTTTTAGGCTTCAGTTTCCCTTACTTTCTTACCAACTCATTGATAGAGTTAAATTGTTTTTTAAGTTTTATTCAGCATTTTTAATTGTTTTTAGTGGGAAGGTGGTGTTAGTACTTAGTTAACCATATTGCTACAAATAAAATTCATCTAAATTTTCTTTATTCTGCCTCTTTTCCTTTCATGTTTGGAAATAACACATTGCATTTTTACATTATTAATAGATACATCTAAGCTTTTACCATAGAAAACTTACTTTAAATCTAAAAGCAATCAATTTAACTTCTTCTCAAAAAGTTTTTCTATCTTCTTCTCAAATAATACAAGGCATTCAGCACTCTAAGGCAAAATTCTCTTCCTTCTTACATGACATTATTGTTCAGTATTTCAGTTCCACTCTTAATTTTCCTTTTAAAAAAGCTTTTTAAACAAATAATTATAGTTTTGGGGCACCTGAGTGGCTCACTCAGTTAAACGTCTGACTTTGGCTGAGATCATGATCTTGCAATTCGTGGGATTGGGCCCTGTGTCAGGCTCTGTGCTGACAGCTCAGGGACTGGAGCCTGCTATGGATTCTGTGTCTCCCTCCCTCTCTCTGTCCCTCCCCCACTCATGCTTTGTCTGTCTGTCTGTCTCTCTCTCTCTCTCTCTCTCTCCCTATCTCAAAGATAAATAAAACATTAAAAAATATTTTAAAAATGGCTATAGTTTTTTTCCAGGGGAATTCTACCAAACATTTAAGGAAGAGTTAACACCTATCCTCTTGAAACTGTTCCAAAAAATAGAAATGGAAGGAAAACTTCCAAACTCTTTCTATGAAGCCAGCATTACCTTGATTCCAAAACCAGACAGAGACTCCACTAAAAAGGAGAGTATAGACCAATCTCCCTGATGAACATGGATGCAAAAATCTTCAACAAGATATTAGTCAACTGGCTCCAACGATACATTAAAAAAATTATTCACCACGACCAAGTGGGATTTATACCTGGGATGCAGGGCTGGTTCAATAGCCACAAAACAATCAATGTGATTCATCACATCAATAAAAGAAAGGACAAGAACCATATGATCCACTCAATAGATGCAGAGAAACCATTTGACAACATACAATAAAAACCTTCAAGAAAGTAGGGATAGAAGGAACCTTGATAAAAATCTTGATAAAAACCTTCAAGAAAGTAGGGATAGAAGGAACATACCTCGAGATCATAAAAGCCATATACGAATGACCCAACGCTAGTATCATCCTCAATGGGGAAAAACAGAGCTTTCCCCCTAAGGTCAGGAACAAGACAGAGATGTCCACTCTCATCAATGTTATTCAACATAGTATTAGAAGTCTTAACCTCTGGAATCAGACAACACAAAGAAATGAAAGGCATCCAAATCGGCCAGAAGGAGGTCAAACTTTCACTCTTCACAGATGACATGATACTCTATACGGAAAACCCCAAAGATTCCACCAAAAAACTGCTACAATTGATTCACGAATTCAGCAAAGTTGTGGGATATAAAATCAATGCACAGAAATCGATTGCATTCCTATACACCAACAGTGAAGCGACAGAAAGAGAAATCAAGGAATCGATCCCATTTACAGTTGCACCAAAAACCATAAAATACCTAGGAATAAATCTAACCAAAGAGGTGAAAAACCTATATGCTGAATACTATAGAAAGCTTATGAAAGAAATTGAAGAAGACATAAAAAAATGGAAAAAGAGGGGCGCCTGGGTGGCGCAGTCGGTTAAGCGTCCGACTTCAGCCAGGTCACGATCTCGCGGTCCGTGAGTTTGAGCCCCGCGTTGGGCTCTGGGCTGATGGCTC
>NW_024412421.1:23035932-23067886 GCF_014898765.1 Herpailurus yagouaroundi | reverse complement strand
AAAAAAAAAAAAAAAAAAAAAAAAAAAAAAGGAAAAAGATCCCATGCTCCTGGATAGGAAGAACAAATATTGTTAAAATGTCGACACTACCCAAAGCCATCTACATATTCAATGCAATCCCTATCAAAATAACACCAGCATTCTTCACAGAGCTAGAACAAATAATCCTAAAATTTGTATGGAACCAGAAAAGACCCCAAATAGCCAAAGCGATCTTGAGAAAGAAAACCAAAGCTGAAGGCATCACAATCCCAGACTTTAAGCTATGCTACAAAGCTATAATCATCAAGACAGTATGGTACTGGCACAAGAACAGACACTCAGATTAATAGAACAGAATAGAGAAACCAGAAATGGACCCACAAACGAATGGCCACCTAATCTTTGACAAAGCAGGAAAGAATATCCAATGGAATAAAGACAGTCTCTTCAGCAAGTGGTGCTGGGAAAACTGGACAGCAACATGCAGAAGAATGAACCTGGACCACCTTCTTACACCACACACAAAAATAAACTCAAAATGCATGAAAGACCTCAATGTAAGACAGGAAGCCATCAAAATCCTCGAGGAGAAAGCAGGCAAAGACTTCTTTGATCTTGGCCTCAGCAACTTCTTACTCAAAACATCTCTGGAGGCAAGGGACACAACAGCAAAAATGAACTAGTGGGACCTCATCAAAATAATAAGCTACTGCACAGCAAAGGAAACAATCAGCAAAACTAAAAGGCAACCGACAGAATGGGACAAGATATTTGCAAACGACATATCAGATAAAGGGTTAGTATCCAAAATCTATAAAGAATTTATCAAACTCAACACCCAAAAAACAAATAACCCAGTGAAGAAATGGGCAAAAGACATGAATAGACACTTCTCCAAAGAAGACATCCAGATGGCCAACTGACACATGAAAAAATGCTCAACATCACTCATCATCAGGGAAATACAAATCAAAACTACAATGAGATACCACCTGACACCTGTCAGAATGGCTAACATTAACAACTCAGGCAACAACAAATGTTGGATGTGGATGTGGAGAAAGAGGATCTCTTTTGCATTGTTGGTGGCAATGCAAGCTGGTGCAGCCACTCTGGAAAACAGTATGGAGGTTCCTCAAAAAACTAAAAATAGAACTACCCTATGACCCAGCAATTGCACTACTAGGCATTTATCCACGGGATACAGATGTGCTGTTTCAAAGGGACACATGCACCCCCATGTTTAGAGCAGCACTATCGACAATAGCCAAAGTATGGAAAGAGCCCAAATGTCCATCGATAGATGAATGGATAGAGAAGATGTGGTATATATATACAATGGAGTATTACTCAGCAATCAAAAAGAATGAAATGTTGCCATTTGCAACTATGTGGATGGAACTGGAGGGTATTATGCTAAGTGAAATTAGAGAAAGACAAAAATCATATGACTTCACTCATAAGAGGACTTTAAGAGACAACACAGATGAACATACAGGAAGGGAAGCAAAAATATAAAAATGGAGGGGGACAAAACAGAAGAGACTCACAAATATGTAGAACAAACTGAGGGTTACTGGAGGGGCTATGGGCGGGGGGATTGGCTAAGTGGGTGAGGGGCACTAAGGAATCTACTCCTGAAACTATTGTTGCACTAGATGCTATTTTGGATGTAAATTTTAAAAAAGAAAAAAAATTTAAAAATTAAAAAAAAGACTATAGTTTTATAGGAAGTGCAAGGATAATACAGGAAGGTTCCATGTTCCCTTCATTCAGTTCCCCCACAATAGTTATATCTTAAAATAACTACTGCAAAACACCAAAACCAGAAAATTTACATTGATACAATATTTATATACAGTTCTATGTCCTTTTATCATGTGCAGACTCAGATAACCATAACTAAGATACAGAATGTTCCATCACCACAGAGTTCTCTCTCATGCTTTATAATCATCTCACTCCTTTCTGCCACTCCCCATCCGCCATTCTTAACTCCTGGCAACCATGAATATGCTCTCCTTCTCTATAATCTTGCAATTTTGAAGATGTTGTATAAATGGAATCACATCTTATATGACCTTTTGAGTTGGCTTTTTTTTTTTCACTCAGAATAATGCCTTTGTTCCTTCTAGGCTCATTTTTCTATTACTTGAAGTATTCTTTGGTAATTCTTTCAGAAAGTCTATAAGTGAGCGAAATGTTTCACTTCTTGTTTGTTTTTAAAATGGCCTTGTTATGCTCCCTTTCTTCAATAAGAGCTTAAGTGAGATTATGTATCAATCATGGGTCAAAAAAAGAACAAAACATTTCAAATACTTAAAGGTTATAAGTATTTCATACAGAAACTGAGGTGCTTACAAACCTGTTGGGAAAAGTATTAATCACTTCTTCATCAAATATGATCTCTCCTTCATTCTTCCGTGGTTTCCATCTGGATTCCTATTACATGTATGTTGGATCTTCTCACTTTATTTGCCATGTCTATGAAACTCCACAGTTTGTGTCTCTATAATTGTGTACTGCTTCTAAGGTAACTTCCTCAGATCTATCTTCTAATTGTTAATTCTCTCTTCACTGGCCAAATTTTTCATTTTTATATATTCTGCTTTTATGTTTTAGTGTTTTGTTGAAAATATTTTATATTTTTCTACATACATTATTCAATTATCTGAAGTTGATAAAGGCTAATTCTGGTGTATTTTGGGTCTCCTGACTCTTGTTCACATTGGCTGTGTTCTTGCATATTTTGTAGCTTTTGGATAATGAGTCTATGTTAATAGTTCAAAATTTTTGAGGAAATACAGTATCGCCTAGTTTGGGGGTGCATGATTCTAGAATGGCTTCTATTTTAGTTTCTTATAAGACACCTTGAACATTCATTTTAAGTTACTACTTTCATGTTGCTTTCTCAGCATATGGAGTGTAAGGAGTGTAAATTTAAATCTCAAACCTTGGGGCGCCTGGATGGCGCAGTCGGTTAAGCGTCCGACTTCAGCCAGGTCACGATCTCACGGTCCGTGAGTTCGAGCCCTGCGTCAGGCTCTGGGCTGATGGCTCAGAGCCTGGAGCCTGTTTCCAATTCTGTGTCTCCCTCTCTCTCTGCCCCTCCCCTGTTCATGCTCTGTCTCTCTCTGTCCCAAAAATAAATAAACGTTGAAAAAAAAATTAAAAATCTCAAACCTAAAAAATAGTATACCTATGGTTAAAAATTCTCAGAGAAGCTTTTTTTTATCCATTCAGACACAGAACCCAGACCAACGGACTTGAAAAAAATCTTTCGGTGACCTGCCTATACTAGAGAGATTTATTTTATTTTAAATGTTTATTTATTTTGATAGAGATAGAGAGAGAGCAGGGGAGGGGCAAAAAAAGAGGGAGACAGAGAATCCCAAGCAGGCTCCACACTGACAGTGTGGAGCAGGATTCAAACTCACAAACTGTGAGATCATGACCTGAGCTGAAACCAAGAGTCAGACGCTTAACTGAATGAGCCACCCAGGCGCCCCAAGATTTTTTTTTAAATATCTTGTTCTTTGATAAAACTCCTAAGATTCCTGCAAACTGATGTCTCAGTTCTAACTCCCTTCACTGTGTAGGCCCCAAGTCTTGTCTCCTGATCTTGAGTGGCTATTAAATCCTTATCCTTGGGCCAGGACATTTCCCCACACCCATCCCCAGGGTAGCCCATATTACTCCTCATGCTTACCACTCTATTTTTTAAACCCTCTCCATTTTTATGTCTTAAGGATCTTCCTTACTTTTTCACAAGCACAGCTACACATTCAAAAGGAAAGGTGCTGCATTTTATTTACCATTTCTGGATGTTTAGTAGTGGGACAGTTTTCAAGTCAATTCTAGGTTGCCCATCCAGGAATTCTCTTATACATCTTTTTATTCTTCACATAACCCCTAGCACAGTATCTGGAAAAGAGCAGTACATAATAAATGTGTGGAGTGACTGCTTGAACGAATGACTGATTATATTTTATCAGCATTCCTTTCTTTCATTAATTCATTTTCTTAAACGTTTATTTCTGAAATCTCTCATTATAAATTTGTGATTTCATGTTTTATGGACTCCATTTAGGTCTATATAATTTTCTCACATTGGTTACTACAGTAGTCATGATAATCTTTCCCTCAGCTTCTTTCTCCTTCTGTTTGCCTCACATGGATTTGCCAGTCATCTTTTTAAAACGAAACTCTTCTTATGTCATTTTGTGGCTGATGGACTTCCAAAAAATCTTATTTTTATCATTTTTAACATCTTAAATTCTTTTCTTCTCTCAGCAGTTATACTTAACTAAATTTTCTACTAAATAGTGTCAAATGTGAGTAGCACATAATATGATTCTTAATCATTTACTGTTATTACATTCTGCTTTATTCTTGGTAACTCATTAACTTGAGGAAGATTTTATCTAAGGATTTGTTTCAGTTTCCAGAAGTAAATACATAAATTGCTTCATATACATCTTTTATTATGTTTCTGACTGTTCACATTCAGTAGTAGAGTATACTATATATTTGCTAAAATATACACATACAATCCAATTATGTAATAATTTTCTTCACATTTATATATGTACAAAATTATATTCACAAGAATCCTTTCCCTTTTACCCTATAGCCCATCCCTGAAAGTCACATACTATGATCTATCTTCAGTGGAATCTTTGCAAAACCTAGTAAAAGGTAAAGAACCCAATGGACATTTAATAAGTATTCATTTGTGACAAATAAGATCTCACTCAGGCTTTCTGAAAATGAATTCTAGAAATCATCAGGTATTCTTTTATGTAGATTAAGAAGCTTTCTTCTAAAAGGGATGATTACCTTTTAGTCAAACAAAAATATAGCAAAATAAATGAGATCAAGTCTTTTTTAATTAAAAAAAATTTTTGTTTTAAGCTAAAGATCCAGTGTAATATAGCATTAGGTTTGGGTAAATAAAACTCTATGGAAACTCTAGCTAGTGACCTAAAATTATACACAGCTTAAAAATTTTCCATATACTGTGGTATGCACTATGAATTTCAAACTTGTAGTTTTAAATATACTAGCATCTAGGCACTGGTACAGAGACGCAATTATATCAACGGACAGTCTATGAACATCAGTACTGAAGATACAAATCCACCACAGTAAGCTGATTAGCAATGCTAATGTGCACAGTACACAGTCATATAATTAGAAAGAGTTTTACTCGCAGTGATGTTGAGGTTATGGGGTTAGGACAGTTTCTATTTCAAAAGGCGGAAGAATCTGGGTTACCATGATGGCAAAAAGTAAATCATGTAATTTAAGCTATTGAAAATATGATGGCTCACTTAAATAAAAACAACTTTTACCTTTCCTTTTGAAAATTAGGGTACATTATTAGTTAATTCTTTCCCAGCTAAAAGAGATTTTAAAAAAAGAAGCAGCAGCAGACCCTCTATAGTCATGACAGCTAAGGAATCTTTCTACCATGTAAGACTACATTAGTACAATGATGTTGTCACCTCACTGTTCATTTAAGAGAGAATGGAGCTTGATTAGAGAAAAAAAATCATAAAAATTTTCACTCTTTCACCTGATATGGAAACATGTGCAGGGAAAAAAGGAGGTGGAGAAGAGAAGGCAGATAGTAACAAACAGTTGGTTATAATGATGGGATTCCCTTTCCTTTGTGCAAATTTGTCAGTTTCTTCTTTAAATTCCCTCCCAGTTGTAACAATCTATGAAACTTCCCTAGGTTTGGCGTCTATAATTAGCTATGGTTATTTCTGCTTCAATGGGGGAACATGTTAGCTGATCACTTATGATATTTGCAAACGAGTCCCACTGTCTGAAAATTTAGGTGTAAATACACTCAAAATTTAGAGACAAATTATTTTATTTCTGACATGATTTATCACAATTGGAGTATATCACCCTTTTCATGACACTTTGTGGTAGAATAAAGATGTGTTATTCCTCTGCTTTAGAGTAAAAAACTGGATCATTTAAGTCTAGTGATATGTAATTTTATATACATGCCCTGAAATGAAAATGCATTCTCACAAATCCTTGCTTTATATAAGAAAATGTCAATTACAGCTTTAAATAACATTCCTAGAGACAAAAGGAAGCCCAAATTATCTGCTCTTTAGAGGATGAAAGGCTAACACACACATACAGATACATACACATACCCCTCTTGCCTCCTTAGAGAGCTATTTCTATTTTCATAATATAGTTAAGTTGGATTACCCTAAGAAAAAATTTCAAAGGATTTATCATTTAACACTTCAATGGAGTTACTAATAGGAATTATATTGAAGTAGGTCATGCCAAAATTCACCCTCAAAGTGCACCACAATTACCTACCTGTGTGGCCTAGTATGTTGAGGACCAGAGATATGAACTGCAACCCAGACTTCCAGTTACAATCTTATTAATATCTCAGTTAATCACCTCTAAAATGAGTAGATGCTTTATATCATGAAGGTTAATGCAATTGTATTAACAAAGTAAAAACTTTCTTTTCTCTCAGCCCACGATATAGCTTCTAACAAAATAAATCAAGTTAGAGAACTATGAATTCAACTTGACATTAAACAAAGGGAGTTTCTCTTATCCAAATAAGACATTGAAATAATTTTCCAAGGTGCAAATTCTTGTTATTCATGGAATATACTTGTCTTATCCTTTGGAAAATACTTCTTAAGTAATTCACAAAGAAGACACTGTAAAGTACTAATTAATTTAATGATGAAATAGTTTTTAAAATCTGAAGAGCAATGTTTATCAGGTTTTTCTCACTGACCTGTACACACATGCCCTAAGTTAATTTGTGGGGGGAAAAAAGTCCTATAAGCCTGTATTGTTTTCCAGTAAGGGAATAGGCATTATAAACAGGGTACATGCTAAAGAAATAAAAATATATAATGCTTTATATGTTTAATAAAAATTAAATTTATTCATGAACTAAACATAAGATATCAAAAGGTACTTCTCTTATTTTCTAACTTTACACCAAAATTCTTATTTTATGATTCTTAAAATTGGGAACGGGACAGATGTTTATTGTTGTCTCAAGAAGACACTTATCCCTACTTCTGATTTGTGCGTTATGTGGAAGGTTTAACATATTTTGGCTATCACACATTACACTGGGCTGAAACTGTAACCAAGAGGATAACTTGCCCATCAGTTCACTAACATCAAATCATTCAAATATGTCCAATATATTCAACTACTTGTGATTCAGGGGGTGTGGTAGGGGGAGGGCTGGAGGGATTCTCAGGGTTAATATGTTATGCTATTTCTAAAAATTATTTCCATTGTTGATTAAAAGAACTAAGTTTCAAGCTTAGCCCTAGCCCAAAACTTGCTTTTGAAGAGTTTGCATATTTTATCTGTGATGAATTACATTATACTCGCTTCTAGTCAGAGACACTATATCCTCCTTATTTTAACAGACTTCTATGGATGTGTGTGGGCTCCATAAAAAAAAAAGCATAGTATATTTGTTTTTGTTTTTAAAAGGATTTTAATTTATGCTCCTACTGAGATAGTAAGGTCTGTTATCCAAAAGCCAAAACACCAGTTACATAGACTATTCAGGAAAGCTCTTTATAGTTATTTCAGTATTCTTCTAAATAAGATTCCTTCTTCCCTATATCCCTATTATAACAGCTTTGACTCAATTCTCCAGAATGAATGAAAACTACTGAAATTCCTATTTTCCCTTTAAATTCATGACTTGCCTTTAATTGTGGTACCTGATAAATCCTTTTACTGACTGAAAATATATCTACACTCAATAAGCAATTTTCAGCAATGGGAAGAAGGAAGCACAACTAGATACTTTTGGCATTTAAAATTACAATAATGAAAAAGAATATCATAGTGATAAAGAAATATCTACACAGATATACTACTCTATATATTTCCTTATCTTGATCTTTTCAATAACTCTATCATTTAAGCAGGGGAAGAATTATTATTTCCATTTTACAGGTGAGATCCAGAAGACACTCAGAAAGGTAAGTGACTGCCCCAAACCCTCAGAGATTAAGTGGTAGAGCTAAGACTAGAACTAGTTAGACAACCTTTTCAGTATGCTTTACTGTTACGAAATTATAAGCACAGCTAGCAATGTTCAATAAAGACTTAGTCAATTTCCTTAAATGTATATTTTAGTGAAAATTTTTAGCAATATCTGCACCAACTACATTTCATAGTAAATACAAATATTTGTATACACATACACTTGTATATAACAGATAAACTTCAGGAAAAAGAACGCTGATATTTACAAAGATTGTAATATCAGCCACTTTGTAAATGATAAGTAAAATCTCATTCAAATAATAAGAATTATTTAGTAAAAGAGCATTGAGACCAATTACTTTTAAAAATTGGATTTTGCCCCTTAAGTCTGTGTGTTTCTATGTGTATATGTGTGTGAGAGAGACAGACTTTAGAAAATATGATTTCTTTGTTTGGATTAAGATACATAATTCCTGGGGTGCTTGGGTGGCTCAGTTGGTTAAGCATCAACTCTTGATTCTGGCTCAAGTAACGATCTCATGGTTAGTGAGTTCAAGACCTGCATCAGGTTCCACACTGATAGTGCAGAGCCTGCTTGGGATATTCCCTCCCTCCCTCCCTCCCTCCCTCCCTCCCTCTCAAAAATAAATAAATAACGTTAAAAAAAAAGATATTTAATTCCTGTTAAGGTCAAGGGAGAAGAATATTTTTGTAGAGGGCATTACGGGATCACCCTAAAGGGCTTTGAGGAGACCTTATGAAGATAGATAATTCACATAATTTTTCCTTTTGTTCATGCCCACATCATCAGCATTGATTTCCAGTTTTTCTTAAAAAAAAGTTCATTTATTTATTTTGGGAGAGGGAGAGAGAGAGAGAGACTGCAAGCAGGGGAGTGGCACAGAGAGAAGAGAGTACGAAGCAAGTTCCCCACTGTTAGTTCCCCACTGTCAGAGCCCAAAGCGGGGCTTGATCTCACAAAGTGTGAGATCATGACCTGAGCTAAAACCAAGAGTTAGACACTTAAATGACTAAGCCATCCAAACGCCCCAACTTTCAGTTTTTGTACCATATGTTTTCCAAAGAGTTCAATGTTGTTTTCGCTTTAACATTATTTTCTCCTAACATTTGTCTACTACTATCTCACTCTCCATCCATCTCCATTCTTCCCTGTCATTATCTCTCCTACATTCTAAATAATTCCAACATTACAGAGTAATTCAATAAAAGGTGTAAATATAGCTATAACCCATTCAAGTCCAGTAAAACTCAGATGCCAATGCGTTCCCCAGAAACTAAACTGGAAGCAATGTTAACATATACTTGGACAATGTTTTAATGATTTTTCTTAAATTTTATTAAAAATTAGACTAATAGCCTTGAGAAAACATTGCATTAACTTACAGTATCTGTTTTTTATTATTTAATCCATTATATTAGGAACCTGAGCATATCTTCCTAAAAATACTACCATTAACTTTCAGATGTTTAGTAATGTGTGACTCAATTTGTAGGTTAATCAGGGTTCCTTGATTTTAATACCCCTAACTTGAGCTCTGGAGATAGAAAGAAAGACATAGCAAAGTATTAAATCAATTAAAAGGGTTTTGAAAAGAGATAAAATAAAATAGATAAAACAATCTGTCAGAAATCTTATTTGCCTGGCTTGGTACCATCTATTGAAGTATGGATAGAACCACGTAGAACGGGTACCAATATTGTCTACAAAGACAGAAATAATAAGCTAGGGATCAAAATAAATGGGTAATAGGATTTCCCAAAATGCAACTCTTCTTTTTCAAGATCACCATTTTGGACCACACACACATACACACACACACTGTAATATCATTAAGTTGACTAAGTATAAAATATAAATTTTTTTGTTGTCTGTCAGTATGATTCTTAATTTATTCTAGGGGCTTCCCATTCTCATGCATGAAATTTAGGGCAGATTTCATGTTTCTGTTCATTTACAAGCACTCAAACTACTCAACATCTCATCTAGTAATTAATTACATCTCATCTAGTAATAAAAACTTTAAATATCAAAGTTATGGTTACTTTTGTTTTCCAATTTATTCCTGCTATAAGCTGGCCACTTGCAGTGGGAAAGAGGGTGTCTTAACTCTCACTTGCAGATCCTTTGATCTAGGTGGAGCTTTCTTTCTGCTTACTGCTCTTGAAAAGATGGTAGTTCACTTCACCATTCAGATCACCAGGCTCCTCTAGGAAGTCTGAGTCTAACACAACCTTACATCATCTCTCTTGTGCATATGGCCTACCTCTGATCCATGACCTAAACTTAAGCAAAATTTGCTCCAAAAAACTCTGAGAACCTAGGTCACCTAACACACCACCTCTTCATTACAATACTTTCAAAGCAGCTGGCCAATCGTCTCAAGCTCTAGATTTTTCAGTCATAAGTGAGATAGCAGTTCTTAAGTGGCAGGTGTCAGTTATTAAGCTTTCCAAGTCATATCCTTCAAGCCTGTCTCTCTCTTAATGAAGGGAGATGCATCCTTACTCCTTCCTTTGGAGGTGTGATGGGACACTCAGCAAATCAACTCTCTCCAAAATCTCCCTTTTCTGAATTTCCAGCTTTCCGATTCATTTATATCCTTGACATGGTTAAGTACCTTAGAATCACATAACTGGTCTTCTCTCTCCTATTCATGTATAAACTAGAGGGTGTTGTCATTTATTACTTAGAAATCTTTTCTCTTAGGGCTCCAGCTAAGACAAACAGGGAGAGCCCCATTAAAAAAATTTTTTTTATATTTGTATTTATTTTTGAAAGAGACAGAGCATGAGCAGAGGAGAGGCAGAGAGAGGGAGACACAGAATCCGAAGCAGGATCCAGGCCCTGAGCTGTCAGCACAGAGCACGACAAGGGACTCGAACCCACAGACTGGGAATGTGAGATCATGACCTGAGCCGAAGTCCAACGCTCAACTGACTGAGCCACCCAGGCACCCAAAGGGAGAAACCCATTTTAGGATCCTGTTATACATGGTTCCAAAAGTGTACCAAGTTTAATAGTTGAGGAGAAAGAATTATTTTTCATCAAATAAATAGCAAATGCCACCAGATGGTTTGAAAATATTTACAGCTGAAGTAAGATTACCAAAGGAACAGTATTTACTTACCACCATGTTTTCATTTGCCAGCCGTATGCTCATCATCATAACAATTAAATAAAAATGTAGACTTACTAGTGATTTTCATGCACCAAGAATAAATTATGGCTCAAATCCTAAGAATATAGACATGCTGCTCTGTTTGCAAAACTGCTAACATTATTTCCATAGAACATTCCATCTAAGACATAAACAAGAGCCCAAGGAGAGAAACATGTCTTCTCTCTTGGCTGTGTTAGCTTAGGAAACTTATTATTTCTTAAAAAAACAATTAACATTAAAGAAGCCAAATTGAGATTTTATAGCAAAGAAGACATTAACTATAGGAAAGCTCCAGAAGAATTGACTCTATATAGAATGAATAATTAGGAGCTGAGTTTAAGTCAACAAGTTCATAAAAACGAGAAACAATTTCAAATAAACTCTGTTGAGTTTAAAATTTTTAATAATTTTCAGTGGTACTTGATGAGAATGAATCTTTTGACAACTGTGGCATTTGGGTTTTAAGTTCTTTCTGGAACATCAGAAATCTTATTATTTCAACATGACCCTTTCCCATTTTTCTCAACTTCTGAGGTACACTAGCCAGACCTTGATGGAATGTTTTCCCCACAATTTGCCATTTTAATAAGCCTTTGTTTGGCCTTTTCAAATTTTACTTGGTCTTTTACCATTATCTTTTTTAAGTTAGCTTTAATTAGTTTGAATTTAAGTAGTTGTGCAAATCTAGCCAGGATAAAAGAACAATCTCTAGGAAAATACTAAAAATGATAATTAAAACTACATTTTAGTAAACTGCACCAAAACCAAGACAGAATATAATTTCAAAGGCAATCCATCCAGAAACTAATTTTTGAGCACCTGTTTTTGGTTACTGATTGTTCTTTAGACCTAGAGAAACAATTGTGAAAAATACAGCTTGGGTGCATAGTAGGCAGGTTACAACTAAGAGTTAAAACTAAGAGTCATAAATTTGATCCAATCAAATGATCAGTAGGTACATTCTTACTTCTTACTTCTATCTTTCTGTCTCTTTTGGAAATGCACGGGAAACTTTGATTTTATTAATTTCAAATCAGCCAATTTCCTAGAATGAATTGAGGTTTCAGGGCCCAATGGAAAGCTCAAGGAATCTAACACTGCTTTCTTTCCTTCTTCTTTCCTCCCTTGTACAGGTATTTGTGTGTATACATGTTTGCGTGTGTGCATGAGTGTAGAGAATATGTTATTTTTGCAGCTTTGCTTTTCATTCTATTTGCTATAATTCAATTTATCCCCTTACGCAAAGATAGATGTTTCAGTTGGAATTCCTGCCTCTTTAGAATCTTCATACAGGCAAGCTTAGCTAATAAATTTTGATTAATGTAGCCAAATATCAACTCCCACCTCATGCCCCCTTTGGTTGGAATACTATCATCAGGTTTACAGAGAGCAGGAAATAACAATAAGGTTGAGAGGGATGGAGATAGGGGTAAGACAGCAATAAAAAGTAATTATATAAAAATGCTAAAGATATAACATCTGTTTTTTTGCTTAGCCCACTGATCTTGGCAGTTCCAGATATATGCTATTGTCTATGTTTAAAGAGATACAGAAAAGGGAAAACGAAAAACGTTTATGTGAGATTATTAAATAGTGTAGGAAAAATAAGAGTCGTTATTACACTGGTGAGGAAACTCAGTGAAATTTCTTTCCGCAGATTTGCCTTTGTGATCTGCAAGGTGCTGTTCCCCTGCTTACATTCCGTTACCCTGGCAACGCACTCCTGTAAAATAAAGATTATTAAAGCGCATATGATTATTTTGCTGCTGAGTGAATAAGACAAGCCGCTTCTGAAATGCCTTATCAGAGAAATTCAATTTTAGGCCAAATTGTGTTTTTGCCTCCTTCTAGTTTTTTCCTCCCTCCCCCCACTTCAAATAAAACCATCATCTCCACAGTTACTACATGGTATTTTGTTACTCATTCACACTTTGAGTATTTTAAGCTAGCCTTATTTTAATTTCATGAAAGCATTTCCCCAGTTTTTTTTAAATAGCTCCTGCCTATTTTCCAGACATCTACCATCTGTTTGCAAATCAAAATTAGAAGGCAATGTGTCCTTGCCTTGATTTTATTATATAGTAGTAATAGAAATATTGGGCTCTGTACCAAATATAAATGCATATATTATATACTGAGTAAGCAATATTTGGCCACAGAATGATGCAAAGCGCTAAGATAAGCCATCCAGTGCCATTTTAGAGGCTATATATCCAACTGTAGCAGTTGTCTTCGCCCTTAAATTTAGTGTCTTGTGCTTTCCCATTCAACACTGCCCAAAGGTAATGTTATAGACAAGGGTAGTTTCACAGTGACTCTGACAGCCAGTTATACCTTTGTTGCCCAATACATTTTCTGTTCAGTTACTGAAGATTGCAAAGACTCCTGAGATCTCTGAAATTATTTAATAACAAACTTCATAAGCCTTCCTAGAACTACGGCTGTATCATGTTCACTGTCAGAAAAAAAAAGTGCATTAGTAATAGTAAATTCTTATTATAGTCATGCCGTGTATGAAAAAGCTGTATTTAAAATCTTTTAACATAAGAGTAAAATTAGCTTTGAAGTAGAAGTGGAAGGAATGAAGTCTCATCAGAAAAAAGCAAGGTTCCTATAGAGGAAGGAACCTCTACCGGGAAGACTCCTTTCATGTTTCTTAAAACTGATGAAAGGTACGGGTGGACAAGAATGGCTCTGGATAAACATTCACCCTCCATGGTTCCAATGGTGGATTGTCATGATAGAAGACGTTTCTACTGAAATTTTTCTTATAGGACATTTTCCTACTGCTGTGAAGCACTGACATGTAACCGGATACAGTTGTACCAGAGCATGGCAAAAACTATAGTGTACAGTGCTGATATTCTAATAACATGCAATCATTAATTTTTTCCTCTGCTGACATTCATTTTCAGGCCAACCAAGTACCATACCCTTTATATTGATTAAGGAGGCAGGTCCACTGGCTTTTTATTTAGCTAACTACAAATCTCTGTTCATTAGCAAGAAACGATATCAGTATTTAACAACTGTTAGAAACTCTGAGAAGAAGCAGAATTCTGTATGGGTTTATTTGACGAAGCAAACTAAATTTAGTAGCATACACCTAATCTTTGGTATGCTTAACACCACCATGCAACTTATGGCTGTAATTCACTCCCATCACTGCCCAGAAGGTGTCACCACAGCCTCATTGGCTTGAAGGACTTGGGGACATGTGGGGGAGTAGAAAGCAAAGGGAGAAAAACAGACACAAAGAAAAAAAAAATCTTCATGCAGACAAAGGAAAATAAGCCAACTACCAGGCAGTAATACTCCCAAATGAAGAAACCCAAACATTCACCCCATGCTAAAAATACAAATCACTAGAGGTGAAAGTGGACTTCCACTTGTCAGTAACCACAGAAAGTGGGGAGATTCAAGGAAGGTGCTACTACCTCAAGTAAAAAGCAGGTAGTGAATAGGAAATATCTACACACTGAACCTGGTCCAACCTTCTCACCTAAACTGGTTTACCTAATTATCATATCTAGTTGTATAAGCTGCATTGAACCTCATGAAAGGGAAGATAAAAGAACAGGAGGGAAAGCTCTAATACTGTGCTTTAAGAACACATCATGGAGTGATGGTTAAGATACATGATGGATACTCTAGATGCCTCTCCAAAGCAACTAGAATACAACTTTAAAAAATATCTGTTTTAGATAAGGTTTCATTTGAGAAATAAAAATTATCTCAGTACTAATAAATAAAGGGAACTAGCATGTTGCCCCCCACCCCCAAAAAGATCAGCAGGGAAAAGATGCTAGAAAGTAGCAAAGAATATAAAACACAAAATCTTTTATTGAGAAGCTGCACAAATTAACTCCAAATTACTACCACAGTCAGACAAGAGGAGGCTTCAAGGCACAAAACTTGTTGCTGTACTCCATCTTGCTTTATTGTGGTGTCTTCACTCATGTACTAGTAGCTAAAAGCCATCCCCTTTATAGTACTACATCTTTTAATCTCTGCTCTTCCCCCCTGTAGTTTAATTAAAAGACAATGAACCTTTTAGAGTAGTCAAATGGAAAATATAAAATTGCACCATTCTATCAAAGCTTAAGATATTCCTGTTCTCAGAGCATGAGAAGAATTCAAAATAACACACTTGGTATTTTATTACACTCCAGGCCCTCTGTGCCATTCTCATCAGAATGCTCTTGGTTGGAATACCTTTTTGGAATCTGAAACACAGTTCAACCCAAGACTGATAAAAAGAGGCAAAAAATTTAAAAACAATGATTAAGTTGGATCAATTTGATCTGTTCTCTAGATCATTGCACTTGATTTTTAATTTCTAAAATAATACTGCTGTAACTCTGTATATCTCCTATATTTAATTGATATAGGTCTAAAAATTAGTAGCCTTCCTTATTTAAGTATTATTTACTCATTATGTTGTCAGTTTTAAGGCATCTTGGCTAAAATAAGATAAATATAGTAAAATATCAAAGGGTGATAAGTTGGCCTGAACACTTAGCTTTCCTCTAAGTCTGCAGCCCAAATCTATTAATTTTGGCAAAGGGCACCAAGACAAATCCATGCTGTTTGAAATGTTCCATGGGAGTCTTTAAAAATGAAGGTATCGTCTCCTCTTTATGGACATTAAAATGCTTCATCCCAAGGACCCCTTTATAGCAAATTACAGGCTGTTCTGTTTTATCTGCTTTGACAGGATGAAGGGCTGAGCTGGCCCTAGAGGGATGGGATACAGAGTCTGAGTACTTCAAACTTGAGATTTCCAATAAACCATCTCCCACAATTAGAAGAAAGGCACGGAGGAAATTCATTTCAGCAGATACAGGTTTCCCCTGCTATTGGAAAGTAGAACACTCCTATGGAAACTTTTGTAAGCCAAAATGGCATAAAGTGAAGAAACAATTACCATTAATTTACATGGAAAAATTTTTGAGAATTCCCAGAGCCAAAAAAATAACCTTTCTTAGGTTATTCTGATACTTAGGACACATCTTGCTAACAGATGCACAAAATAAATCAAGATAAAGCACACATGCTTACAAATGCAGTTCAAAGCTATGATGGCTTAATGCTGAGATGTTGAATGTAGTTCCCGGGAGGAGTTTGGTGGTGCCACTCTTGCTGCTTAGGGGTGCCTGATGGTTGCAAAACAACTGCTGAACGCCATTTTTGTTTTATTCCTTTTTCATAAAAGCAAACATCCTCTTCAGATTTCTCTCAGTCAGCAAAAACAGGTACTAACCTAAGTCTTTCATAAAAGCCAAGAGGCATAACGCATACATTAGAAAAGTAATTTCCATCTATTAAGAATTACTTCATCACTAAAAATCTAACTAAAATCATGTCCCTCCAATGCTCTACTCCAAACTAGAACTAAAACTCATTAAGCCTAGGAGAGCAGTGGCATACACATGTGTCCTTCTTAGTCACTTGATTCTGATACCTGCTACCTTAATTCTTGGTTTCTTACAAATTAAAATCTTTCACAACACTACTCTTGTCCAGTCATTATTGTTCTTTATCCTTAAGTTCAATTATCCAGTATAGAGTGAAAACTTCTTTTTCTCTTCCTGGAAATACCTGCATATTTCAGTTAGTTAATAAATGCTGGAAGGATATGAGATTTAACTTTAATTCTTCATCTATAGATTCCTACTACAGACCTGTTGCTAAAAACTTCCAAAAACATCACTGAATTCATTATTGCCAACTCTGCCTTACTTTTGGCCTTCTATAATTAGGTTTGTCTCAGATTTCTCTGTACTTCCCATAGAATATAAAATTATAAGTCATCTGGGTGGCTCAGTTGGTTATGCGTCAGACTCTTGGTATCTGCTCAGGTCACAATCTCATGGTTTTTGAAATTGAGCCTTGTGTCAGGCTCTTGGGGTTCTCTCTCTCCTCTCTCTCTCTCCCTCCCCAACTATCTCACTCTCTCTCAAAGTAAATAAACTTAAAAAAAAAAAAGAATTGGGACATCTGGGTGGCTCAGTAGGTTAAGTGTCCAACTTTTGATTTAGGCTCAGGTCATGATCTCAGGATTCCTGAGGTCGAGCCCTGCATCAGACTCTGCACTGATAGCATGGAGCCTGCTTGGGATTCTCTTTCTCCTCTCTCTGCCCCTCACTCTCTCTCTCTCTCTCAACATAAATAAATAAACATTAAAAAATAATTAACCCTATGCCAAAAAATAAAGTTACCAAGACACGTGATCCTAAGTATTCCCCCATAAGTATTTAGTGATCTTAAAATACAGCAGTAATGAAAATGTTGAAAGTGCTGCTATAAACATTGGGGTACATGTGCCCCTATGAATCAGCACTCCTGTATCCTCTGGATAAATTCCTAGTAGTGCTATTGTTGGATCATAGGGTAGTACTATCTTTAATGTTTTGAGGAACTTCCACAATGTTTTCCAGAGTGGCTGCACCAGTTTGCATTCCCACCAACAGTGCAAGAGGGTTCCCCTTTCTCACATCCTGGCATCTGTTGTTTCCTGAGTTGTTAATTATGGAAAGAGCCTAAATTTCCATCAAATGATGAATGGGTAAAGAAGATAGGGTTTATATATCATGGAATACTACTTGGCAATGAGAAAGAATGAAATCCTGCCATTTGCAGCAACATGGATGGAACTGGAGAGTATTATGCTAAGTGAAATAAGTCAGGCAGAGAAAGACAGGTATCATATGTTTTCACTCATATGTGGAACTTGAGAAACTTCACAGAAGACCATGGGGGAAGGGAGGGGAAAAACAGTTTCAAACAGAGAAGGAGGAGGCAAACCATAAGAGACTCTTAAATACAGAGAACAAACTGAGGGTTGATGGGTGGCGGGAGAGAGGGACAAATGGGTGACGGGTATTGAGGAGGGCACTTGTTGGGATGAGGACTGGGTGTTGTATATAAGTGATGAATTGTGGGACTCCACCTCCAAAACCAAGAGGACACTGTATGCACTGTATGTCAGCCAACTTGACAAATTATATTAAAAAAGTAAAAACAAAAATAAACAAAGAAACAAAAAAAACCCTATCTTAATGACAAAAAAGAAGTAATGAAAATGGGAAGATGGAAAAAAAAGTCTCTCACAATCATTTTTTATATTAAATATAATTTATTGTCAAATTCGTTTCCATACAACACCCAGTGCTCATCCCAACAGGTGTCCTCCTCAATGCCCATCACCCACTTCCTCCTCTCCCCCCCCAACACCCCTCAGTTTGTTCTCAGTATTTAAGAGTCTCTTATGGTTTGCCTCCCTCCCTCTCTATAACTTTTTTCCCCCTTCCCCTCCCCCATGGTCTTCCATAAAGTTTCTTAGGATCCACATATGAGTGAAAACATATAGTATGTCTTTCTCTGCCTGACTTATTTCACTTAGCATAATACCCTCCAGTTCCATCCACGTTGCTGCAAAAGGCCATATTTCATTCTTTCTCATTGCCAAGTAGTATTCCATAGTGTATATAAGCCACAATTTCTTTATCCATTCATCAGTTGATGGCCATTTAGGCTCTTTCCATAATTTGGCTATTGTTGAAAGTGCTGCTATAAACATTGGGGTACAAGTGCCCCTATGCATCAGCACTTCTGTATCCCTTGGGTAAATTCCTAGCAGTGCAATTGCTGGGTCATAGGGTAGATCTATTTTTAATTTTATGAGGACCCTCCACACTTTTCCAGAGTGGCTGTACCAGTTTGCATTCCCACCAACAGTGCAAGAGGGTTCCCGTTTCTCCACATCCTCTCCAGCATCTATAGTCTCCGGATTTGTTCATTTTAGCCTGGCATCTGACTGGCATCTCACAATCAGTTTAAATAATAATAAAAATGGTAATATATCAAGGAAGATCCCACCAGTTTAGGGGATGCCACTCAAATATATTCTGAAATTCTAACTGCAGCAAATAGCTAAAGCTCTGGCCAAATGCTGAAAACATCTAGCCTGTTCCCTTCTCAGAGAAAGTTTCTTAATTTTCTGTACCAAAACATCATTCAAATTGTTCTAATTGGTCAAAAGGGAGAAGAGAATGCGAACATGTCAACAATTAAAATATAAACACATAAAAAAGTGATTTAAAGTACAAGCTTTCAAATCAGACAAACCTGGACATGAATATTGGTTCTATGGACTTCCTACAAGTTCCTGAACAGTCTAAAATTCACCTTATTATTCTATAATAATGACAATGTCAACTTGTAGGGTTGCTGTGATTGAATGCTATAGGTAAAACAGTAAAGTGCTTGTCATAGAGCAAATAAATATTCAAGTGATAGTTATTACTGAAAAGATTTTCCTGTAAGGGGGGGGACCTATCTGTTAATGTAAACATAATACTCATTTTATATGAACTGTTTTATAATAAGATAACATTCCATATGAGAGAGCAAATATATGTTTAAACCTTTTGACAATTTAAAATTAACCTAAAGAATAAACATTATTGCAGGGATCCCGGGGGGCTCAGTTAAGTAAGTGTTCCACTCTTGATTTGAGCCCTGCATTCGGCTCTGAGCTGAAAGTGTGGAGCCTGGTTGGGATTCTCTCTCTGCTCCTTCCTACCTCTCTCTCAAAATCAATAAATAAATTAAAAAAAAAAGAATAAATATTGTTGGGAGTTCAGTAATGAAGATGTAGTGACTTCATAATTTGATGTGAAATATGACATATGCCCTCTGCTCAAAATAGAAAACACGGCCGAAAAATACAAATATGGATAACTAAAAGCAAAAGACATAAATAAGCTTATAAGCTATGGACAAGAAAGGAAAAGGAAATGCAAAACAGTGTGTAGTGCTGAGGGTACTGGCTTGTTGGACTCTGGAGACAAACAGTGGTAGCAAGGAGTTAGGCTCCTATAGGGTACACACGTTTCACAGAAACAAGGAATACAAAGATTTATGGTTTGACATTGGTGGATGTGTGGGGTTCCCTTTCCCATGAAAGGTGGTTCAGTGTCTCAATCTGTGTAACTCCTAATATCACTCTGGACTGAACACCAAACTGTCATTGTAAGATCTATGTCTGGACAGGAGCTTTGGGGAGCTAGATGTAAGTAACTGAAAAATCATCAGAAGGAGGAATGAAGAGAATCAAATAAAAAGAACAAAAACACTCATAAAACCATAAGGCCTGCAAACCAAAATTCACAGAAATCTAATTTTAACAAAGGTATCCAACAAAGTCTGAAAATAAATTCATTCAATATAAAATCATTTCTACTGACACAGTCTGAAAAGACTTCAAAATAAGTATTAAAACATTCAGAATGTTTGAAGGTATAAATAATTTTCAGAAAAAATAAATTATAAAATCAAAGAGGCAGGAATAAAATAAGAACAGGTAGACATGGAAAAAAATTAGAAGTGAAAATAGTATTACCGAAATTAAAAATCCAATAGCATGTATAAATTCTAGACTGGATCTTGTATAGAAAATCCTAAGGAATCAACAACAAAAAGCTATTAGATATTTTAGTGAGTTTATCAAGTTTGTAGGATATGAGACCAATATATAAAAAATATAAAAATCAGTTTTATCTACCAATGTATAGAGAACAGTTTGAAAATAAAATTAAGTAAACAATTCCACCTACAATAGAATCAACAAGAATAAAATATTTAGGAATAATGTTTCAAAAGAATGCAGACAAAACTTATAAAAGATTATTGAAAAAGTTTTTAAAGAGCTAAATAAGTGGAAATACATCTAGTGGCCATGGATTAGAAGATTTAATGTTGCTAAAATGGCAATACTACCCACATTGATCTGCAGGTTCATCACAATGCCTAACAAAACCCCAGGTGTTGTTTTGCAGAAACTGACAAGCTGATCCTAAAATTCATATGGGAATGCAAGAATAACTGAATAACTAGAACAATCTTGAGGAAGAAATATAAAACTCTACAACTCACACTTTCTGATTTAGAAACTTCTTACAAAGCTACAATAATTAAGACTACATGGTATTGGCATAAAGACAGACATATAGATCAATAAAATAGAATTAAGATCCCAGAAATGAAATTGTATGTTTATAATCAGTTGATTTTCAACAACAGTGACAAAATAAATCAATGGGAAAAGAACCCTTTCCAACAAATTTTGCTATGACAGAGATTCACATGCAAAAGAATGAAGAGAGTCCCTAACTCACACCATATATAAAAATTAATTTAAAGTAGATCAAACACTTAAATATAGGAGCTAACTATAAAACTATAAAAAACTTTAAAACTCTTAGAAGAAAACTTAAGAGAAAATATCCTTGACTTTGGTTTCAGCAGTGATTTTTTAGATAATCCAATAAATGCACAAGCAATAGAAGTTTGATAAATTGGACTTCATCAAATATAAAAACTTCTGTACTTCAAAGGTTCACCATCAAGAAAGTGAGAAGACAAGCTATAGAAAGGAAGAAAGCATTTGCAAATCACATATCTTATATGGAATATATATTCAAATATGTAAAAAGAAACACATAAAACTCAGTAATAAAAACCCTAAAAAGCCCAATTTAAAAAATAGGTAAAAGATTTAAATAAAAATTCCTCCAAAGAACATACAGAAATGCCAATAATCATGTGAAAAGATGCTCATTAGTCATTAAGAAAACGCAAACCCAAACCATGATGAGATGCTATTTCATACCTACTAGGATAATTATAATAAAAATACAGAAAACAGGTATTCGTAAATATGTCGAACAATTGGAACCTTTGTACATTGCTACTGAGAGTCCACAATATTGCAGCCTACTTTGGCAGTTCTTCAAAATGTCAAACATAAGAGATTTCAGTATGATCCAGCCCAACAATTCCACTGCTAGGAAGGAATACAAACAAGAGAAATGAAAACATATATTCACACAACACAAAACTTGTAAATAAATGTTCATAAAAACATTACTCAGAACAGCCACTGAGAGTATGCTTTAAATTGGTGAACTTTATAGCATATAATTATATCTCAATAAAAAGTTTGCAAAATGGCTGCGGATAGGGCTGACGTATAAACTGGTACACCCATTTTCTAAAGTGAGCCGGTGTGTGTGTGTGCATGTGAGAGAGAGAGCGAGAGAGTGAGAGCGCATGAGAGAGGGAGGGAGAGAGGCAGAAGAAGAGAGAATCTTAAGCAGGCTGCACACTCAGTGCGGAGCCTGATCCAACAACTGAGATCATGACCTGAGCCAAAACCAACAGATGGTCTCTTAACCAACTGAGCCAACCAGCTACCCTGGTACAGTCATTTTCAAGAACAATTTGGTAACAACATCTAATAAGGTTAAATATACACATGTACCCAGTAATTCTAAAGTATATAACAAGGCAAAAAATCTTGCATGTGAGCACAAGGAGGCGGGCCCAAGAATGTTCATTGTAGCATTGTTTAATAGTTAAAAAAATAGAAACTATCCAAATGTTCATGAGGAGATGAATGGATAAACTGGGGCATATTCTTACAAAATATAATACTGTACAAAATATATCAATGGAATTAAATGTCAAAAATAGGATGGTGAGGGAAAAGGAAACTGCAGAATAACAAACATAGTGTGATACCACTTATAGGTCAAAAACACAATACATGACATCACATGCCACTTTGGGATACAGAATTATATAATAATCATGCTAAAATTCTTAGGAATAAAACCTAATTTCAAGGTACGAATTACTTCTGAGAAGGAAGATAATGGGATTTAGGATACATGAATTGTATTTATAATGTGTTATTATTATTTAATAATTCTGCAGCAGTCATACAAAGTTATAAGAACTTATTAACTTATAAAATAGGCATATAGGTATTGCTTATATTAGTGTCTTTTTTTCAGTAGGTTTAAAATGCATTTTAACACACACAAAAATGGCATGATCCCATAAATTTTAAGTTTCCCTAAGCAGTAAATTTCCTCAAAGGAGTTTTCTGTTTTTCAATCACTATATTGAGGGCAAATATTACTTACTTGAGCAGCAGTAAAGTATCACTAAAAAAAGTCAAAGGACTCATTTAGTCAAAATGTTAAATTTTTTAAAAAGGTGAAATTACTATGCATGAATTCAAACACTTGGAAAATCAGACGCTCTCCGGCCTTCCTATTAAGTGTCATCTGACAAGGTCATTGTTTCAAAAAATTTAATAATTATTCAAGAATGAGAGAGAACATTCAGTGGGGTATTCTCCCTACTGTTTCCTGAGTAGCAATCAAAAATGACAACTGTAATTAAATCTTTTTTGAAAATTACCTATGAGTTTAAGTCAAGATGAAAATTACTTCTAACCTTATGAACTTTCACACTGCACTGCACTAAATGAAATTCTTTGTTTTCCTTTTTATCAGCAATGCATATGACAGCTAAATAAATAGGAACTCTTCACTTTCGCCCTTTTATAGCTATTCAAAAGAAGTAATTCTGTTTGCCATTATTCTACTTACCAAAGATATAAATGAAGCAAGTATGATATTTAACACTAAGTCATCTGTTATCCAAAAGGGCTGAATGCTTTAAGAAAAACATTACTACATATAAAGG
The DNA here is from genome assembly GCF_014898765.1 of Herpailurus yagouaroundi. NCBI lineage: Eukaryota > Metazoa > Chordata > Mammalia > Carnivora > Felidae > Herpailurus > Herpailurus yagouaroundi. Next base: position 23,044,139 of record NW_024412421.1, on the reverse strand, counting down.
GAATCAGACAGTATATGGCCTTTTGTGACTGTCATCTTTCACTTAGCATAATGCTTTCACTACTTCATTCCTTTTTATGATCAAATAATGTTTCATTGTATGGATATATCACAGCTTATTTTTTCATTCATCAGTTCATGGACCTCTGGGGCTTTTTTATTAAAAAAATAAAATATTTTATTGGAGGTATTAAGTAACATAATTCTCAAATATTTTATCTTATAATTTCAAAGCACTTGATAATTGATACCTGTATCATCTATGTAACTGGCATTACTATCATATTTTATTATTGTTGGAAATGAAGAAGAAAAATCTATTCTGATTTCCAGTGGTAAAACCTAAAAAGAATCCAGGATTACTGAGACTAAATTTACTAAGTCAACCCTAAAAACTAAAACAGAATAATTCCCCGGGTATTTCATCTTTCATAATCTGTTACTTAAGAGATTTTTAAGAGGTTCAGAATAGGTTCCAGTACATAAATAGGGCCAAACAGCTTCTGCAAAGTAATTATTAAAAGTAGAGAGAAGAGACCCATTATTCATATTGTAAAAGGAAAGCTCATCCAAATCATAGTCCAGAAAAACACCATTCATACTGGGCCTTACTACTGGCAGAAGCTGGGTCCCCTTAGCAGTCAATGCAATATAAGTTGCCCAGAATACACCCAGAAATAATGGCTAATTCTGCCAGTTCCTAGGAAGACAGTTTTGACACATTTTCAATGTCTACTCAGGCTATTTTCTATTTCTCCCTGAGTATATTTTCACTTTTTGACACTATTAAAAATGCTCAGAAGAACGTGGCATTTTACGTGGACACATTTTCAATTCTCTTGGATATATTCCTAGAAGTAGAATTGCTGGGCAATATGATAATTTTATGTAATATTTTATTAAACTGCTTTCCAAAATGGCTGTGCTATTTACATTCCCACTAGTATACATGAGGGTTCCATCCTTGACAACACTTGTTACCGTTTTATTTTTTATAGTAGGAATGAAGTTGTGTCTTATTGTAGTTTCAATTTGGATTTTCCTAATGACTGATAATATTGAGTATCTTTTCATAGACAATTTGTATATATTCTTTTAAAAACTTCAAATCTTTTGCAGATTTTTAGATGGAAGAATTTGGTACTCTTTATTGTGATAGAAAAGGTGGTGTTTTTTTTTTTTTTTAATATACACGTCCCTTATGGGATTTGCAAATAATTTCTCCCATTCTGTGGGATGTCTTTTCACTTTCTTGACACAAACCTTTATAGCAGAGAAGTTTTTAGTTTTGATCAAGTCCATTTTCTCTATTTTTTCTTCATCACTGTGCTTCTGGGGACTAAGATACTAACACCTAACCTAAGGTCATCAATTTTACTCCTGTGTTTTTTGCCAAGAGTTCTAGCTCTTGACATTTAAGCACACAATCTATTTTGAGTTATTTTTTTATGTATGGTTTGAGGTAGGGGTCAAATTTCATTCTTTTTCCAAATTTCTGTTAGCACAATTTGTTGAAAACAGTCTTCTCTTCCCCCACTGAATTGTTTTCGTCAAGGTGAATCAATAATGATAAACGCCAGTTTGTTTCTGGGATTTCAACACTATTCATTTTTTGTATATCCTTGTCAGTACCACAGAGTCTTGATTACCATAGCTCTGTAGTGAGTTCTGGAATTTGGCCCACACTGTATGAACAAGTGTATAGTAACACAATTTATTTTTGCATATTGATCTTTTATCCTGTAACCTTGATAAACTCATTTAATAGATCCAAAGGTTTTTTTTTTTTTTTTGCAGATTCTTTAGGATTATCTATATAGAATATTATGCTGTTTGCAAAAGAGTTTCACATCTTTTCATTTTCCAATATGGATGCCTTTTTTTTTCTTTCCTTGCTAGAATTTCCAGTACAAGGTTAAATAGGAATGCTGAGAGTGGACAACCTCTTGTTGTTCCTGATCTTGGATGCAAAGTATTTAGTCTTTCACCATTAAGTATAATGTTAGCTGTGGGTTTTTCACAGATGATTTTTATTGGATTAAGGGATTTCCTTTCTATTTCTAGCTGGATAAGTGTTTTTATGAACGGATGTTGAATTTTGCCAAAACCTTATTCTGAATCTATTGAAATAATCATGTTTTTCTTTGCTTTATTAATTTCATATATTATATTAACTGATTTTCAAATGTGAAACCAAACTTGCCTTCCTAGGATAAAATCCCACTTGATCATAGCATATGATTTAAAAAATATATATTGCTGGGTTTCATTTGGTAGCATTGTATTGAAGATTTTTGCATCTATATTTGTGAGAAATACTGGTCAATATGTTTGCTCACGTTTGCTGAGTTTTGGTATCAGGGCAATACTAGTCTGATAGAATGAGTTAGGAAGTGTATTTTCTCAGGTATTTTTTTTTGTAATAAGCATTTGTGAAAGATTGGTGTTAATTATTCTTTAAACATTTAGTAAATTTTTTCAATTAAGGGGTGTCTCGGTCGATTGACCAACTCTTTTGGCTTGGGGCATGATCTCTCGGTTTTGTGGGTTCAAGCCACATGTTGGGCTCTACGTGGGCAGCAAGGGCCCTACTTAGGATTCTCTCTCTCTGCCTCTGCCTCTCCCCCACTAGCGCTGTCTCTCTCAAAACAAATAAATAAACTTAAAAAATTTTTTTTTACCTACTAAGCTACCTGTGCCTGGGCTTGTGAGGAGTTTTAAAATTACTAATGCAATCTTATTTTTATAGATTTTTTTATTAATTTATTTTCAAGTTAGTTAAGATACAGTGTACTCTTGGCTTCAGGAGTAGAACCCAGTGATTCATCTCTTACATATGACACAGAGTGCTCATTCCAGAAAGTCCCCTCTTTAATGCCTGTCACCCGTGTAACCCACCCCCACCTCCCATCTAGCAACCCTCAGTTTTTAATCTGTATTTAAGAGTCTCTTATGGTTTGCCTCCCTTTCTCTTTTTTTCTTAGTTTCCTTCCTTTCCACTATGTTCATCTGTTGAGTTTTTCAAATTCCAAATGAGTGAAATCATGATATCTGTCTTTGACGTATTTTGCTTACATAATACCCTTTAATTCTATCCACATTGTTGCAAATGGCGAAATCTTTTATTTTCATGGCTAAATAGTATTCCATTGTGTGTGTGTGTGTGTGTGTGTGTGTGTACACACACACATACACACCACATCTTCTTTATCCATTCATCAGTTGATGGACATTTGGGCTCTTTCCATAATTTGGCCATTGTTGATAGTGCTGCTGTAAGCATTGGGGTGCATGTGCCCCTACGAATCAGCATTTTTGTATCCTTTTGGATAAATTCCTAGTAGTAAAATTGCTGGTTTGTAGGGTAGCTCTGTTTTAATTTTTAACCTCCATACTGTTTTCTAGAGTGGCTACACCACATCCTGGCCAGCATCTGTTGTTTCCTGAGTTGTTAATTTTAGCCATTCTGACTCGTGTGAGGTGGCATCTCATTGTGGTTCTGATTTGTATTTCCCTGATGATGAGTGATATTGAGCATCTTTTCATCTGTCTGTTGGACATCTTGAAGTCTTCTTTGGAAAAGTGTCTATTCATGTCCCGTGCTCATTTTCTCACTGGTTTATTTGTTTTTTGGGAATTAAGTTTGATAAGTTCTTTATAGATTTGGATACTAACCCTTTATCCAATATGTCATTGCAAATATCTTCTCCGATTCTGTAGGTTGCTTTTTAGTTTTGTTGATTCTTTCCTTTGCTGTGCAAAAGCTTTTTATCTTGATGAATTCCCAATAGTTCACTTTTGCTTTTATTTCCCTTGCCTGTGGAGACATGTCAAGTATGAAGTTGCTGTGGCCTAGGTTAAAGAGGTTGCTGACTGTTTTCTCCTCTAGGATTTTGATGATTTCCCATCTCACATTTAGGTTTTTTATCCATTTGAACTTATTTTTGTGTATGGTGTAAAAAGTGATCCAGTTTCATTCTGCATGTCACTGTCCAGTTCTCCCAGTACCATTTGCTAATGAGACTGGTCCCCCCCGCCCCCCCTCCCCACTAGACACTCTGTCCTGCTTTGTCAAAGATTATTTGGCCATATATTCATAGGTCCATTTCTGGGTGCTATATTCTGTTCCATCGATCTATGTGTTTGTGTGTGTGTGTGTGCCAATATAGGATTGTCTTGATGATTACAGCTTTGTAATACAGGTTAAAGTCTGGGATTGTGATGCCTCCTCCAGCTTTGGTTTTCTTTTTCAAGACTGCGTTGGCTATTTGGGGTCTTTTCTGGTTCCATACAAATTTTAGGGTGGTTTGTTGTAGCTCTGTTAAGAATGATGGTGTTATTTGATAGGGATTGCATTGAATGTGTAGATTGCTTTGGGTAGTATTAACATTTTAACAATATTTATTTTTCTAATCCGTGAATATGGATGTTTTTCCATTTATGTGTGTCTTCTCCCATTTCTTTCATAAGTATTCTATAGTTTTCAGCATACGTATTTTTTACTTCTTTGGTTAGGTTTATTCTTAGGTATTTTATGTTTTTTTAGTGCAATTATAAATGGGATCGATACCTTGATATGTCTTTCTGTTGCTTCAATATTGGTGTATAGAAATGCAACTGATTTCTGTACACGGATTTTATATCCTATGACTTTGCTGAATTCATGTATCAGCTCTAGCAGTTTTTTGGTGGAGTCTTTCAGGTTTTCCAGGTAGAGTATCATCTTATCTGCAAAGAATGAAAATTTGACTTCTTTCCCAATTTGGATTCCTTTTATTTTGTTTTGTTGTCTAATTGCTGAGGCTAGGACTTCCAACAACTGGTGAGAGTGGACATCCCTGTTGTGTCCCTGATCTTAGAGGGGAAAGCTCTCAGTTTTTCCCCACTGATGATGATATTAGTGTGGGCCTTTCATATACAGCTTTTATAATGTTATGTTCCTTCTATCCCTACTTTCTTGAGGGTTTTTATCAAGAAAAGATGCTGTATTTTGTCAAGTGCTTTTTCCGCATCTATTGACAGGATCATGTGGTTCTTAACCTTCCTTCTATAAATGTGGTGTATTACGATGATTGATTTGTGAATACTGAACCAGCCCTGTAAACCAAGAATGAATCCCACTTGATCATGGTGAATAATTCTTTTAACGTACTATTGAATTTGATTTGCTAGTATCATGTTGAGAATTTTTGCATCCAGGTTATTCAGGGATATTGGCCTGTAATTCTCCTTTTTAGTGGGGTCTTTGCCCTGTTTTGGAATCAAGGTAATGGTGACTTTGTAGCATGAGTTTGGAAGCTTTCTTTCCCTTTCTATTTTTTGGAACAGTTTGAGAAGAAGAGGTATTAACTCTGTTTTAAATGTCTGGTAGAATTCTCCTGGGAAGACATCTGTCCCAGGACTCTTATTTGTTGGGAGATTTTTGATAACTGATTCAATTTCTTTGCTGGTTATGGGTCTGTTCAAATTTTCTATTTATTCCGATTTGAGTTTTGATAGCGTGTGAGTGTCTAGGAATGTGTCCATTTCTTCCAGATTGTCCAGTTTGTTGGCATATAATTTTTCATAGTATTTTCTTATAAATGTATTTCTGTGGTGTTGGTTGTGTTCTCTCCTTTCTCATTTGTGATTTTATCTATTTGGGTCCTCTCTCTTTTCATTTTGAGAAGTCTGGCTAGGTGGTTATCAATTTTGTTTATTCTTTCAAAAAACCAGCTCTTAGTTACATTGATCTGTTCTACATTTTTTTTTTTTTTGATTCGACATCATTTATTTCTGCTCTGGTCTTTATTATTTCCCTTCTTCAGCTGGCTTTGGGCTTTATTTGCTGCTCCTTTTCTAGATCCTTTAGGTGTAAAGTTAGGTTGAGTATTTGAGACTTTTCTTGCTTCTTGAGATAGGCCTGAATTGTAATGTATTTTCCTCATAAGACTGCCTTTGCTGCATCCCAAAGGGTTTGGACTGTCGTGTTTTCATTTTGGTTTCCATGTATTTGGTTTCATTTTGGTTTCCATGTATTTTTTACTTTCTTCTTTAATTGCCTGTTTAACCCATTCATTCCTTAGTAGGATGTTCTTTAACCTCCATGTATTTAGGGGCTTTCCAGTTTTTTTCTTGTGGATGATTTCAAGTTTCATAGCATTGTGATCTGAAAATATGCATGGTATGATCTCAATCTTTTTGTACCTGTTGAGGGCTGTTTTGTGACCCAAAATATGATCTATTTTTGAGAATGTTCCATGTGCCCTTGAAAAGAATGTGTATTCTCCTGCTTTAGGATGGAATGTTCTGAATATATCTGTTAAGTCCATCCGGTCCAGTGTGTCATTCAGAACCATTGCTTCCTTATTGATTTTCTGCCTAGATGATCTGTCCATTGCTGTAAGTGGAGTATTAAAGTCTCCTACAATTATACAGTTTCATTAGCCAAAAGTTTTCTTATGTTTGTGATTAATTGATTCATATACTTGGGTGCTCTCTTATTGGGGACATAAATATTAACAATTGTTAGCTCTTCTTGATGGATAGACCCCTTAATTATGATATAATGCCCTTCTTCATCTCTTGTTACAGTCTTTGTTTTAAAATCTATTCTGATATAAGTATGGCTACTCTGGCTTCCTTTTGACATCCATTAGCATGATATATGGTTCTCCATCCCTCATTATCAATCTGCAAGTGTCCTCTGGTCTAAAATGACTCTCTTGTAGGCAGCATATAGATGGATCTTGTTTTTTAAATCCATTCTGATACCCTAGGTCTTTTGATTGGGGCATTTAGTCCATCTATATTCATAGTGAATTTATTGAAAGATATTAATTTAATGCCATTGTGTTATCTGTAATTTCATGTTTGTTGTGATGTCTCTGGTTCTTTGTAGTCTTTGCTGCCTTCCACACACAGAGTCCCCCTTAAAATCTCTTGCAGGGCTGGTTTAGTGGTCATGAACTCCTTTAGTTTTTGTATGTCTAGGAGTCTTTATCTCTTATTCTGAATGACAGACTTGCTGGATAAAGGATGTTTGCCTGAATATTTTTCCTATTTTTCCTATGGAACACATTGAATATTTCCTGCCACTCCCTTCTGGACTGCCAAGTTTCAGTGGACATGTCTACCCTTGTAGGTTATGTACCATTTGTCCCTAGATGCTTTCATAATTCTTTGTATTTTGTCAGTTTCACTATGATATGTCATGGTGTTGACCTGTTTTTGTGGATTTTAAAGGGAGTTTTCTGTGCTTCTTGGACTTGGATGCCTGCTTCCTTCCCCCAATTGGGGAAGTTCACATCTATAATTTACTCAAATAAATCTGCCACTTTCTCTCGTTTTCTTCTGGACCTATGATATGGATATTGTTTCATTTCATGGAATCACTTAGGTCTCTAATTCTCCCCTCATGATCTAGTAATTTCCTTTCCCTCTTTTTTCAGCTTCATTATTTTCCATAATTTTATCTTCTTTTCATCTGTTCTCTGCTTCTTCCATCCTCACTGTCACTGTATCTAGCTTATTTTGCATCTTAGTTACAACATTTTTTAATTCATTGTGACTAGTTCTTAGATCTTTGATCTCTGCAGCAACAGATTCTCTGGTGTCTTCTATACTTTTTTCAAGCCCAGCTATTAGTCATATGACTGTTATTCTAAATCCTTGTTCAGATATATTGTTTGTATCTGTTTTGAGCAATCCTTTGGCTGTCATTCCTTCCTGAATTTTCTGTTGGGGAGAATTCCTCCATTTTGTCATTTTGGCTGTGTTTGTCTTTTGTGTGTTTTTAAACCTTGTTATGCTCCCTGCACCTGCAAGTACTACTATATTAAAAAGGGGTCATACACCATTCAGGGTCTGGCGCTTCAGGAAGTGTTTTTGGTTTATGGTGCAGGCACTCCAATGTAGTGTTTTGGCTGCTCTATCCCACTGGTCAGTCCTCTGTAGGGCTCCTCCTTGTTGGTAGTGGTGGAGTGTTTAGACTTTAAACAGGTGTATTTTGAATGTGTTTGTTGAGATAACCTTGGAAAAAGAGGAAAAGGGGTGGAAACCTGATCCTATAAAAAGAGAAAAATCAAAGGGGAGAAAAGAATACCAAACAGAGAATCAAAAAACTCTAAGGCTAAATAAATCCAGAGAAAGAGAAAGGAAAATAAAAAAGAAAATATAGAAAAGGTGTAAAAAAGGTAGAGGGAAAATGGGTGATTAAACAAACTGGAA
>NW_024412421.1:23004310-23035832 GCF_014898765.1 Herpailurus yagouaroundi | reverse complement strand
ATATATATATATATATATATATATATATATATATATATATATATATAATGTTTAATATATACATTAATAATATATTAACCAGAACAATAACCAAAAACAAATCAGAAACTATAAGCATGATTCCAAAAAGAGAGAAGGGAGGGAGGAGGGAGAGTAAAGAAAAAAAGCCTGATTCCAAAAGGAGAGGAGGGAGGAGGGAGGAGAGGAAAGAAAAATCAGTGTTTCTTGGTGCCTGGGACTGGTGACTGTGCTGGTCTGGAGAACAAGTCATCTGGTTCACTCAGTGTCAGTCCCACTCCAGTAGATAAGCAGTTGCCAGGCATGGAGAGGTGGGGTTTGGTGTGAGCAAGTCCCACCTCTACAGGGGGCTGCTGTGCCACTCCTTGAAGCCCCACTGTGTTGGTGAGGGGGAGAAAAATGGTGAACACCCCAATCTCCCCTCCCCCGACTGAGTCTCAAACCATGCTGTTCTGGCAACCCTCACAGAATAGCAAGGGTGGTCGGCTTGCCCGGCTCTACACTTCTCCTGTGCCTCCTAGGCACTCAGCTGGCATTCAAAACCCAATGTTTTAAAGGACTCCCCGCACTCCCCCCCACCCCACACTGCAGGGACCCTGTTCTGGAGTAGTGCCATTCCATTCTACTGATAAAAGGCTTTTGGCTGGCACCTGCAGGGTCTTTTGTCCTTGGGAAGGCAATGAACCCTCTTCCCACAGTACTTGAGGAAGGGCACTCTTCTCTTCTAGTGTACCCCTGAGATCACTACACCACGCTATTTGCTCTGGGGCCAGCTCCCTCCTCCCTAGGAATGCGAACACAGCTCCCAGCTTCCCTCTGGAGAAAGGTGAGTATTTCTGAAACCTCTGAGTTTCAGCTCCTAAAGCTGTTTGCAAAATAGAAACTGGCACTCTTCTATTTCTTATTTCTCAGTCATTGGTCCAGAGAGATTTTCCTCTTATGCTAATTAGATACAGACTTGTAGAAACTCTTTTTCTTTCTCTCCCTTTTGTCTCTACACAGACAGGGTAGCCTCCCCTCCATGCCTATGCCATTTTTACTTTCCCCAATTCACATACATACACCTCAACCCTGCCAAGATGCCTCCCTCCAACTGTGGAGATCCTTCTGCCACTCTGCAGATTGATTTCCTGGGTGTTTCAAGGGATCTGACCTCAATACAGCTGTGTTTGAGGGATGAGGAAAACCCTGGTCCCCTTTCTACTCCACCTTCTTAACTCCCACTAATGCAATTTCTTTAATTTATTATACAGGCCTACTGAGATTTTTCATCTTCTGGAAGTTTTTAGTTTTCTAAGACGTTTTCCATTTCATCTTAGTTGTCTAATGCATTGGTATACAGTTTTTTATAGTGTTACCTTAGGTTACCTTTTGATTTCATTTCTGTAAGTTAATTAGTGTTGTTCCCTCTTCAATTCATTTCAGTAATTTGAGTCTTCTTTTGTTAGTCCAGATAATCTTTTGTTAATTTTGTTAACTTTTGTTAACTAATAATTTGTTAACTAAAATTTTGGTTTTGTTGATTGTCTCTATTGTTTTTCTATTCTGTATTTTTATTTATTTCTGCTTTAGACTTTATTTTGTTTGTTCTTCTGCTTCGTTGTGTTAGTTTATTCTTCTTTTTATCACTTCTTATCATTAGGTTATTTATTCCAGTTTTTTTATCATTAGGTTATTTATTCCAGTTTTTTTTTTTTTTTTTTTTTTTTTTTTGGTAAGTAAACTCTATGCCCAACATGGGGCTTGAACTCAGGACCTCGAGATCGAGCGTCACATTCTCTAACAACTAAGCCAACCAGGTGCTATTCTTTCTTCTTTTTTAATATAGGCAATATAAGTTCCCATTGCAAGCACTGCTTTAGCTACATCTCATACATTTAGCTATGTTTTGTTTTCATTTTTATTCATCTCAAAGAAATTTTATTTTTTTTCTATATATGAAGTTTATTGTCAAATGGGTTTCCATACAACACCCAGTGCTCATCCCAAAAGGTGCCCTCCTCAATACCCATCACCCACCCTCACCTCCCTCCCACCCCCCATCAACCCTCAGTTTGTTCTCAGGTTTTAAGAGTCTCTTATGCTTTGGCTCTCTTCCACTCTAACCTCTTTTTTTTTTTTTTTCCCTTCCCCTCCCCCATGGGTTTCTGTTAAGTTTCTCAGGATCCACATAAGAGTGAAACCATATGGTATCTGTCTTTCTCTGTATGGCTTATTTCACTTAGCATCACACTCTCCAGTTCCATCCACGTTGCTACAAAGGCCATATTTCATTCTTTCTCATTGCCACGTAGTACTCCATTGTGTATATAAACCACAATTTCTTTATCCATTCATCAGCTGATGGACATTTAGGCTCTTTCCATAATTTGGCTATTGTTGAGAGTGCTGCTATAAACATTGGGGTACAAGTGCCCCTATGCATCAGTACTCCTGTATCCCTTGGATAAATTCCTAGCAGTGCTATTCCTGGGTCATAGGGTAGGTCTATTTTTAATTTTCTGAGGAACCTCCACACTGTTTTCCAGAGTGGCTTGCACCAAGAGTGCAAGAGGGTTCCCGTTTCTCCACACCCTCGCCAGCATCTATAGTCTCCTGATTTGTTCATTTTGGCCACTCTGACTGGCGTGAGGTGATATCTGAGTGTGGTTTTGATTTGTATTTCCCTGATGAGGAGCGACGTTGAGCATCTTTTCATGTGCCTGTTGGCCATCCGGATGTCTTCTTTAGAGAAGTGTCTATTCATGTTTTTTGCCCATTTCTTCACTGGGTTATTTGTTTTTCGTGTGTGGAGTTTGGTGAGCTCTTTATAGATTTTGTATACTAGCCCTTTGTCCGATATGTCATTTGCAAATATCTTTTCCCATTCCGTTGGTTGTTTCCTTTGCTGTGCAGAAGCTTTTTATCTTCATAAGGTCCCAGTAGTTCATTTTTGCTTTTAATTCCCTTGCCTATCTCAAGGAAATTTTATAATTTCTTTTTTTTCCTTTTCAATTCATTGGTTACTTAAGAGTGTGTTGTTTATTACTCATGTATTTCTGGATTTCTCAAATTTCCTTCACTTGTTTGTAATTTCATTCCAATGTGCTGGAATACATACTTTGTATGGTTTCAATTATTTAAATTTATTGAGATTTGTTTTGTGGCATAGTATATGGCCTACTCTGGAAAATTTTCCTTATACACTTGAGAAGAATGTATATTTGGCTGTTGTTGAGTGGAATGATTATAGATGTCAGTTCTTGTTATTTAGTAATGTCCCTAGCCCTTCCATTTCCTTGTTGAGATTCTTCCTAGTTGTTCTATCAGGTAATGAGACTGGGGTATGAAGTCCATTATTTTTGAATTGTCTTTTTTTTCCCAATTTTGTCAGTTGCTGTGTGTATTTGGGATTGGTTATTAGTACATATGTTTATAATTTTTCTTCTTAATGGACTGACATTTTGTTATAAACTGTCCTGCTTTGACTCTAGTAACAATTTTTGTCTTAAAGTCTATTTTGTTATTAATATAGCCTCCTCAGCTTTGTTTAGTTACTGTTTCCATGATATATATTTTTCCACCTTTTTTTTTCTTTTATTTCACCCACCCTCCTACCAACTTAGCCTCTGGCAACCACCAGTTTGTTTCTTTATTTTAGAGTCTGTTTTTGTTTGTCTCTTTTTTCTTTGTTTGTTCATTGTTTGGTTTCTTAAATTCCACATGAGAGAAATTGTATGGTATTTGTCTTTCTCTTATTTCACTTAGCATTATATCCTCCTTCCATGTTGTTGCAAATGGCAAAATTTCATTCTTTTTTATGGCTAATACTTTATAGTACAAATATACCACATCTTTACCCATTCATCTATTGATGGACAGAATCATGGGTTGCTTTCATATTTTGGCTATCATAAATAATGCAACAATAAACATATGGCTGCATATATCTTTTCAAATTAGTGTTTTTGTTTTCTTTGGATAAATACCTAGTGGTGGAATTTACTGGATCATATGGTATTTCTAATTTTTTAAGGAATTCCCATACAATTTTCCAAATTAGTTGACCAATTTGCATTCTCATCAACAGTGCAAGAGAGTTCCTTTTCTTCCACATTCGTGCCAACACTTGTTATTTCTTGTTTTTTATTTAGCCATTCTGACAGGTGTAAGGTGATATTTCATTGTGGTTTTAATTTGCACATCCTTGATGATTAGTGATGTTGAATACCTTTTCATGTGTCTCTTGGCCATCTGTATGTCTTCTTTGGAAAAATGTCCATGGCTTCTGCCCATTTTTTTTTGAAGTTTATTTTATTTTTTTAGTAATCTCTACACCCAACATGGGGCTTGAACTCACGACCCTGAGATCAAGAGCTGCATGCTGTAGTGACTGAGCCACCCAGGTACTCCTCTACTGCCCATTTTAAAAACTAGATTATTTGTTTTTTTTTGGTGTTGAGTTGTATAAATTCTGTATGTATTTTGGATATTAACCCCTTATCAAATATATCATTTGTAAATATCTTCTACCATTCAGTAGGCTATTTTTATTTTGTCTATGGTGTCCTTCACTGTGCAGAACCTTCTTACTTTGGTGTAGTACCAACCAAAAACTCACAAGATTTTTCACAGAATGATAACAAATAATCCTAAAACTTGTATGGAACCACAAAATACCCCAAAGAGCCAAAGCAATCTTGAAAAAGAACACAACTGGAGGTATCACAATTCCAGACTTAAAGTTATATTACGAAGCTGTAGTAATCAAAACAGTATTGTAGTGGCACAAAAACAGACATAGATCAATGGTACAGAATAGAGAGCCCAGAAATAAAAACTATGATTATATGGTCAATTAATCTCGACAAAGGAGGCAAGAATAAGAAATGGGAAAAAGATAGTCTCTTTAACAGATAATTTTATGAAAACTGTTACATTCAAAAGAATGGAACTGGACCATTTTCTTACACAATACACAAAATAAACTTGAAATAGATTAAAGACCTAAATGTAATACCTGAAACCACAAAACATTTTTTTTAATTTTTAATTTTTATTTGAGAGAGAGAGAGAGATAGAGAAAGAAACCCAAGCAGGCTCCATGCTCAAGGCGGAGGCCCATATGGGGTTTGATCCCACTTCCCTGGAATCATGACCTGAGCTCAAGTCAAGAGGCCGACACTCAACTGACTGAGCCACCTGGGTAACCCCAAATCATAAAACTCTTAAAAGAAAACATAGGCAGTAATTTCCTCAACATTAGCTACAGAAACATTTTTTCTAGTTTCCTCTGGCAAAGGAAACAAAAGCAAAATTAAAATTCTGAGACTACATCAAAATATAAAGTTCCATTCTTTACTTTTAACCTATCTGCGTCTTTGAATCTAAAGTCGGTCTCCTGTAAGATAGGGGCTTTAAAGAGGTAATGAAGGTAAAGCAATGTCATACGTTTGGACCCTAATCAATGTGACTAGTGTCTTTATAACAGGATATTAGGATATAGACAGGCACAGAACATGTTGACATGAAGATGGCCAGGTATAAGAAGAGAGATCTCAGAAGAAACCAACTCTGAAAAAACTTTGATCTCAAATGTTCAGCTTCAAGAACTGTGAAAAAATGAATTTCTATTGTGGAAGCCAAAAATAAAATAAAATAAATCTCCTGTAGGTATTGTATGGTGAGATTATGCTTGTTTATCCATTCTGAAAATCTCTGTTGATTGGAGTGTTTAATTTACTTATATTTAATGTAATTACCAAAAAGATAGGATTTACATTCACCATTTGCCCATTTGCTTTCACTAGGTCACATAGTTCTTTTGTTCCTTATTTCTCTATTACTGTCTTCTTTAATTTCTGCTGGTACAAAGCATCAAGTCCAAACAGACAAAATATTAAGACCTGCTCAGGTATTTCTGGGGCCTACAAAAAGTCTGTACGTGTAGATTGCCTTTTAGATTTACAGGAATATATTCAAGATTTTCAAAGTCTCCTATAGACAGAATTCCTCAGATTTTCCATTTATGTATTTTGGTCAGTCTTTTGTTGATTTCAACTTGTGTCACTGCCTTAGGTAGCCGTAATATTAAAGAATTCCTTGTAACTGAATTCAACGAGCTTCGCAACAATGAAGATTTCCTTACTGAACGAGCTCTGACTCAGGTCAAACCAAGAGAAGCCCTGTGAACAGGGCTTTTCCAGAGATCTGTCAGGTCAAATAGTGACAATACTTTGGGATGGAACTTCCTGGAGAGCTCCAAACCCATTCTGCTTCTTCTAGTAGCTGTTACACTGCTGGTTTTCACAGCTTCTATGGTTCTGACGGTGTTGTTTTTCAAGGCTCTTGTGGAACTTGGAAGAGGATTATAGGAATAAGACAAGTTAAAACATCACAAGGCTTATTGTTCCTACCAAAATTCACTCATTTTTCTTTAGCGCTACTCAGATTGTGGCAAACTTTGGGTTAAACTTCAAAGGTCTTGAAAAGTTGATCTCGACAATTTTTACCAGAATATTAATTTAATGGAGGAGATTTTTGGAGGTCCTTACTTTGCTATTTCAAAAGTGCTTTGTATTATTTACCTTAAATGTATTATTTCATGTTTGTTTACATTTTAACATATGTTCTTTGCAATACAGAAAGATAATGAAATTTACATCTGATACTGTGCATTTATCATCTCATACTGCATACAAACATGCTCCCTGAGTTCATTATGTATGCTTTTAGAAAGTAGTTTTTAAAGGCTTTATGTTTTGCACATATTCTCAGTGGATTGTTATATAGTGGTTATACTTTTTTTCCATTTAAAGTAACATATGTCAATTATATCTTGATAAAGCTAGAAAAATAAAAAAAAATTAAAAAATGGTGAAATGTAGTCTATTATCGAAAAATTTGTTATTCAATATGCTTTGAAGAATGACACCAGAAAGTGCAAAGTGCTATTGGAACAAAAGTCAAGGCAACTCCCCAACCACAGTGGTAATGGGGAGAAAACCCACGGATGGTGGCAGGTGGTTAAGAAAATCGTTATAGTAGAGGTGGTTTGCAAGCTATTTTGAAGTTAGTCAAGGAAGTAAGACCTGGAGTAAAACAAGGAAGCTCCTGGGAGTCAGGTATCTCCAGTAGAGTGAACAGTATGAAGAAGTAAAATAGTATGGTCTATTTGGAACGCTAAAAGTTATTTCTGTAATGGTACAGCAGAAAAATGGTGGTAGTGAAGTGTGATTTAAGTTGACATATATGAATCATAGCTTATTAAAACTATTAGAGTCAGGGCACCTGGGTGGCTCAGTCGGTTAAGCATCCGACTTCGGCTCAGGTCACGATCTCGAGGTTCATGAGTTCGAGCCCTGCATCCAGCTCTGTGCTGACAGCTCAGAGCCTGGAGTCTGCTTTGGATTCTGTGTCTCCCTCTCTCTCTGCCCCTCCCCCACTGGTGCTCTGTGTCTGTCTCTCAAAAATAAATAAAAACATTTAAAACAGTTTTTAAAAAACAGTCAGGGTCAGTATAAGGGGTAATAAAGATAAAGGCCTTCATCTCAATCTTTGTTCTATACTATAAGAAACAGTAGTATCAACGTGACCTTTAAATTCTAAAAACCAATGAAAATTGAAAACCTGAACATTTCCCTAACAAATTTTTTTTTTGTGCTGAGATAATGCAATCTAGTATATGGATTTATATACTCAAGTTGAAATATTCACTAGTAATCACTGATAAGTTTAGAGCAGTAACAACCCTATACTACTCAAGAATGTCTTCTGAGAACAGCTGCACATATTGCCACAAGTTTGTGTCATAATGCATTGTTTTTTTACGGTAGCAGTAACTATTCACTATCATTTAACTGTCATACAAGTATTCATTAATCGTTACTATGTTGCTCAGAAAATAAATCTAAATATAATGTGTATAGAATATAAGAATATCTTAGCTTACTTATTTTTAACTTAATTTTAATTTATTTTTTATTTTAGACAGAGAGAGTGCACACCTGTCAGGGAAGAAGGAAAGGGAGGGGAGAGAGGCGGAAGGAGGGAGGAAGAGAGGGAGAGGGACTCCAAGAACCCCAAAAACATACATTCCTTTCAGGTAAACCATGTTAAAGAGAAGTAGGAGAAACATCTGGTTCATGTTGCCAATTGTATTAAAAATTAGGATTGTTCTTTTTTTTCCCCTCGGTTCAAAAAATAAGAAAAGGGTATGAAATATAGACTTATGCTGAATGAAAAGGTCTTTCCTCAGCCCTGTTCTCTGCACAGTATATGTGCCTAACTACCACCATGTTGCACTGGCTTGCCCTGTTTTTCTTCGCCCAAAACAATGAACACACTTTTGATTTGACAGGGTAGGAGTGAATACTAGTAACAGTAATAGTAGTTCCATCAGTGGCCACTTCTGTATTTTTAATATAAAATGGTTCATAACTATTGGAGTGTAAGAAAATATACCTGTTGTGAGTGCATAAGCAGTCAACTTGCCATCTTCCTGAACTTAGGAATCTATGTGAACACTTCTACATTGTATGACAAGTGTGAACCAGCTGAAAATCTAATTTACAATTAGATTCTTTTTATTCCTCTCATTCTTTTTATTCCTCTCTCTGCTAACATTCTTTTTATTCCTCTCTCTGCTAAACTGCATGAGTTCTATTATTATATTAAGTCCAATATTCTGCTATTCTTCCTGTTTCTCACATTCATTCTCTACTCCTAAAATGACAAAGTATAAAATACTTTAATAGTAGACTTGAAATTTAGTAATAAGGCAGATATAGGTTTAAGCTAGAATAAATAGCTTTCATAAATTATTTCTGTCTTTATCTAACAAGTCTGATCTAAGCATTGTTAACCCAAGTTTCCGTCAACTCAGAACATCCTAGAGCTGAAGAGCAACTCCAATTTGTTTTTTGTCCCCAGGACTGTAAGTTATTTGACTCCATATTTTTTCATGGTCTTGAGGAATGTTCAGGAACATTCTACCATTAATCAATCTACAAGTCTATCTTATAGTTAAGGGAGAAAAAAAATTATAATTCAACTCAAGAAATAATTCCTAAATATAATGTTCAATAGTGTGCTAAGTATTAATATAAGTGTTCATAAACCAACAGCTATGTTCAAATGAATATTATGTTAAATTTATATTATGAGCATTTTACATCTCATTAAGTCCTTACAACAACCTAATGAGGTATATATGTTCATCTCCAACTGGCAGGTAAATGAAATAAAATTACAAAACTAGTAAGTGATACATTTGAACCCAGAGTTATCCAACTCAAAAGTGTACATCCTCAAATGTTGTATTAAATACTCTTCCTACGCCGTGAGGCTGCTGGCAGGGCCTTCTCGGTGTCAGGGTTTTGGGTAAGGCCTAGGAGAGGAGAATGCCTCAGAGAGAGAAGACTGTAATAATGGTGAACCCCCTAGGAAGATAATACCAGAGAAGAATTCACTTAGACAGACTTACAACAGCTGTGCCAGACTCTGCTTAAACCAAGAAACAGTATGTCTAGCAAGCACTGCTATGAAGACTGAAAACTGTGTGGCCAAAATTCCACCTACACCTGCCTAAATAACCCAGAAAACCGCCAGAAAACTAGCAAAACGGAGTCGCCAGCGCCAAGCGCAGATGAGAGGCCCACGGAAGAAGGGCCCCTCCTGAAGCGGACCTCCGAAGGAAAAGCGAGCTGAGCCTGCCCCTCCCGCCCCCATGCACCTTGACGATCCACCCCGGCTAATACGCCAGATCCCCAGCACCACAAGCCTGGCAGTGTGCAAGTAGCTCAGACAGGCCATGCCACCCCACATGAATCCTGCCCCTAGGAGAGGGGAATAGAAGGCACATACCAGTCTGACTGTGGCCCCAGCGGTGGGCTGGGGGCAGACATCAGGTCTGACTGTGGCCCGTCCACCAATGCAAGTTATTCAAGACAACACAGGGGAAGTGCCCTGCAGTCCCGCACCACTCCAGGGACTATCCAAAATGGCGAAACGGAAGAATTCCCCTCAGAAAAACGTCAGGAAATAACAACAGCTAATGAATTGATCAAAAATGATTTAAACAATATAACAGAAAGTGAATTTAGAATAATAGTCATAAAATTAATCGCTGGGCTTGAAAACAGTATAAAGGACAGCAGAGAATCTCTTGCTACAGAGATCAAGGGACTAAGGAACAGTCAGGAAGAGCTAAAAAAAGGCTATCAACGAGCTGCAAAATAAAATGGAGGCAACTACGGCTCAGATTGAAGAGGCAGAGGAGAGAATAGGTGAACTAGAAGATAAAATTATGGAAAAAGAACAAGCTGAGAAAAAGAGAGATAAAAAAATCCAGGAGTATGAGGGGAAAATTAGAGAACTAAGTGATGCACTAAAGAGAAATAATATACGCATAATTGGTATTCCAGAGGAGGAAGAGAGAGGGAAAGGTGCTGAAGGTATACTTGAAATAATAGCTGAGAACTTCCCGGATCAGGGGAAAGAAAAAGGCACTGAAATCCAAGAGGCACAGAGAACTCCCTTCAGATGTAACTTGAATCGATCTTCTGCACGACATATCATAGTGAAACTGGCAAAATACAAGGATAAAGAGAAAATTCTGAAAGCAGCTAGAGATAAACGTGCTCTAACATATAAAGGAAGACCTATAAGACTCGTGACCGATCTCTCTACTTAAACTTGGCAGGCCAGAAAGGAATTGCAGGAGATCATCAATGTGATGAACAGAAAAAATATGCAGCTGAGAATCCTTTATCCAGCAAGTCTGTCATTTAGAAGAGAAGGAGAGATAAAGGTCTTCCCAAACAAACAAAAACTGAAGGAATTCGTCACCACTAAACCAGCCCTACAAGAGATCCTAAGGGGGATCCTGTGAGACAAAGTACCAGAGACATCGCTACAAGCATGAAACCTACGGATATCACAATGACTCTAAACCCATATCTTTCTATAATAACACAATGTAAATGGACTGAATGCATCAACCAAAAGACATAGGGTATCAGAATGGATAAAAAAACAAGACCCATCTATTTGCTGTCTACAAGAGACTCATTTTAGACCTGAGGACACCTTCAGATTGAGAGTGAGGGGATGGAGAACTATTTATCATGCCACTGGAAGTCAAAAGAAAGCTGGAGTAGCCATACTTATATCAGACAAACTACACTTTCAATTAAAGGCTGTAACCAGAGATGAAGAAGGGCATTATATAATAATTACAGGGTCTATCCATCAGGAAGAGCTAACAATTATAAATGTCTATGTGCAGAATACAGGAGCCCCCAAATATATAAAACAATTACTCACAAACATAAGCAACCTTATTGATAAGAATGTGGTAATTGCAGGGGACTTTAACACTCCACTTACAGAAATGGATAGATCATCTAGACACATGGTCAATAAAGAAACAAGGGCCCTGAATGAGACATTGGATCAGATGGACTTGACAGATATATTTAGAACTCTGCATCCCAAAGCAACAGAATATACTTTCTTCTCGAGTGCACATGGAACATTCTCCAAGATAGATCACATATTGGGTCATAAAACAGCCCAGGCTCCGAGCTGTCAGCACAGAACCGATGCGGGCTTGAACCCACGAACCGCGAGATCATGACCTGAGTTGAAGTCGGATGCTCAACCAACTGAGCCACCCAGGAGCCCCTGTTATAAGTTAGTGTTAAAAAGGATAAAGTATATTACCACTCCATATGGTGCCTGCTACATAAAAGGCATTCAAATAATACTAGTTCTTTTAAAACTAGACCATCATCTTTGAAAATGAGTTAGTTTAATCTTTGAGACAGAAACAAATTATTCCCAGGTCTAAATTTTTCCTTTTTGGTCTAAAATTGAAATTAACATATTTTACTCGAAAGTGCCCATCTTGGGGCACCTGGGTGACTCAGTTGGTTGAGCGTCTGGCTCTTGATTACAGCTCAGCTCATGATCCCAGAGTCGCGGAATCAAATCCCACTTGGGCTCCGTGCTGAGCATGGAGCCTGCTTAAGATTCTCTCTCCCTCAGCCCCTCTCCCCAACTCTCATGCTCTCTCTAAAAAAAATTAAAAAAAAAATAAAGTGGCATCTTATTTCTTGTTCTTATAGGCTCCACACTTCCAGATCTTTTTAGTTTCTTGGTTCCTCATTCTCTAAACCCAGTCATTCATCAAGTCTCCCCCATTCCAACCAATCATTGTTCTTCTTTTGTATTCTTTCAAACCTTCCTTTGTGTTCTTGTGTCATTATTATAATTCAGGCTGCTGACTGTCCGAACTTGGCCTGTAGCAACATCTCAATAATTCTTCTGGACTGTGATCCACCCTAACCATTTTGTCATATAGAACTTAACATCCTTTCCCTTCTCAAAATCTGATGACTTCCAGTGTTGACAGAAAGCACAAAACACTTTACACAAGGAAAAAATATTCTATAATATAATCCTTCTTTAATTCCTTAATACTATTTTCATTACTCTTCCATTAATCCTTTTCTTCATTTAAATGCCTCATGCTTTGGTATATATACACAATGAATCTGATACTACTAAATAATCCCCTTCCTTTCTGTGTTCCTATACTTCAAGGTCTGGCTCAAGTAGCATCTTCTCCACAGGCTTTGTCTGTTACAGAAGGAAGACATCCCAACCCACTGTGAGGATATGTGATACTGTCAAAATCATTCCCTTGAAATTTTCTTCCTTGTTTGGTAGCCATGTACATGTCCTATCCATAATTCTGCATTTTAAGTTCCTATAGCAGTGTTGTTAAATAGAACTTTCTATGATGACACAAATACTATCTGTGCTGTCCAATACAATAGACACTAGTCACTTGTGGCTACTGAGCATCTAAAATGTGGCTAGTGGCTATATTATAAAGCATGTTCCTGGGAGGCAATAAATTAGTTTTCTGATGTTAGAGTACTAACTTGAGAAATAACTATGTTTCAGGTCTCATTTAAACACTCTGTACATATTATTTCATTTATACTTTTCTATTTTTATCATTCTCGTTTTTCAGATAAGTAAATTGAGTCCCAGAAAGGTTATATAACTTGCATAAAGTCCTAATTTTTTGGGATTAACAACAGGAGGCTTGTCCAAAGAATACTAAAGTTAGAATATTAGAAAATATGGGAAGGAGCTTAGTAAACCATAAAACAGTATTCTTAAGATAGTGATCATTTAACTTTCTTTCGGCCTTTCTTACAATGTTTAGCATATCATTTCTGAATCAACTGAAAATTTTGCATGGTTTACATGTAATCTGCCCTCATACATGTGTTTCCAAAACCTGGAATGCAAGTTTAATGTGTGAAAATTATGTCATAAAAATAAAATGTGGTAATATACACACAATGGAATATTATTCAAGAATAAAAAGGAATGGAGTACTGATACATGGTACAACATGGATGAACCACAAAAACATGATGTTTTGTGAAAGAAGCCAGTCACAAAAGACTACATATTATATGATTCCTTTTATATGAAATGTCCAGAATAGATAAATCCATAGAGACAAAAAGTAGATTAGGGCTAAGATGGCTGGCAGAGTTAGGGGTAAATGGGGAGTGGATTTTTTTCTGGGCTGATATAAATGTCCTAAGATTGATTGTGGTGATAATTCCATAACTGTGATTATAATCAAAACCATGGAATTTTACACCTTAAATGGGTGAATTGAATGGTGTGAGAATGTTATTTCAATAATTCTGTTTAAAAAAGTGGAATCATGGTTTTATGTTATTAAAAGGGGTCTATTCCCAAGAGCTATATACAGGTTATAAAATATCTAGAATATAGCTTTACCTTTATGCATATTCTTTGACAAATATTTCTGTCAAATATAGAAATACTTCTAATATATTTAAGAGTAAAATGAAATAAAATTGTGATTTTCAAATTGTTTTTTCAGGAATGGACAAAAGAAATTTTTTTTGTTTTTAGAAACTCAATACAACAAAAATAATCTGGTCTGGTTGAAGCCAAGTGGAGATTCAGACCTCTACCACTCAGATTCCTGCACTTTCTTCAGTATTGGCATCTAAGGAACGTACAGGGTTTGGGGAAGAAGAATTTACAAGTTCCTGCAAAAAGCAGCACAAATAATTGAATAAATACAACAAAGTAAAAACTCTGCGAGTTGAAGTGTTTGCTACCTGACAGGCTATTAGCCTGTAATAATAACTCAGAAGTATTTTATGTTAGTAACATACAAACATACGATATCTATTTAGCAAATATGAGTTTTGCATCTGAGATTAAGGGCATGTTGTTTAAAAGTGTGCATGATTCTAAAGTCAAGATTTACCTCTAATTTATGTGTTTTTTTTCTTACCTATTTGGATTAGGGACTTTCGAATTTTGTTTGTAACAAAAACAAAAAAATGTAAATATCCCCAAACTAAAAAGCAGGTGCCCTAGTTCTATGATAGTAGAAAGTGATTGCTGCATTCCTGGAGCAATACTACTTACTTAAGAAAAAAAGGGCAGTGTTGGACTCTCATGTAAGTATGTAATTTATGTTGCTTTTACTTGGATGGCTTAACACCTAAAATCTATTATATTATTTAATTGTATATGACATATTACATTACACTTTAATTATACCAAAATCAGAAAGTGATCATTTATTTTTCTCAAAAAATATTTTTTTATATATTTAAGGGTGAAGAGGAACAAAATTGTGGTTTTCAAAATTGTTTTTTCAGGAGGGTACTAAAGATATCTTTTTTGGTAATGAAATAAAGCATAAATAATCTTTTCAACATCCCCATTTCTACTTAATTCTAAATCACCAGATTGATATCTTTAAGTACGAATTAGTAGATTCCCTTTACATTCATAGTTCATGAACAAGGTGTGATCCTTTCCCCTTTAGAAATGTCTTTTGGATCTTCTCCTTCCTTTCTTTACCCAAAGCTACCAACTTCTCTAGAATCAAGTCGGCTTCTCTCGTGTTTTCTATTTAGTGCTATTAGAATAGTTCTCAAGTGCTATTTATCTATTGAGAACTATTGAGAACTATTAGAATAGTTCTCAAGTGCTATCTATCATGTTATTTTCCTATTCAAAGACTTACAATTGTTCTCTAAAACTCAAATTCCTCTCACTCTCTGTGACAGTTAATTTTACATGTCAACTTGACTAGACCATGTGGTACCCAGATTATTTGGTCAAACATTCTGGGTGTTTCTATGAGATGTTTTTAGATGAGATTAACATTTAAATCAGTACACAGAGTACAGCAGACTGCACTCCAAAATGGGTGACCCTCATCTAATCAGTTGAAGGTCTGGATGGAATAGAAGGCTGATTCTCCCCCAAAGGAAAACAGAATTCTCCTGCCTGATGGCCTTCAATCTGTAGTAATACTGGGCCTTTCTGCTTGAAAGCCTTTGAATTGGAACAACAGCCCTGTAGATTTTAGACTTGCCAACCTCTATCATCACAATAAACATAGACTGATTTATACCTATCGATCAGTCTATCGATCTATCTATTGATCTATCTATCTACCTAACAAATCTCCATCCTACTGATTCTGTTTCTCTAGAGAACCCTAATACACTCTCTATTACAACTTTAGTCTCATTTCACCATCTTATTTCTTATTAGAACTCAACAGATTCTCTAATCCACAGAATAAAATCTGTCATTTTCTACATAATTTGTACAATTCCATCTAAATGCTTTTATTAAATAACTTACATATATCTGCACTGCCTATATTTGCTTTTTAAACATTTCTTTCCAGCTAGGCTGTTAAGCACTTTGAGAATAGGAGCCCCTATTTTCTTTACTTTTTTCCATAGAAATAATAAGGACTAATGTTGTGAAATATAGTGTGGTGTGTGCGTGTGCGTGTGTGTGTGTAATATACCTTAAAACAAGTACACGTGTATGTAAAATTTACCTCTTAAAGTCTGGTACAAAATCTAATTTTAATTTGCCTTGCTTGGAAGAATCACGCTTTGGGTTAAAATCAATTGTCATTTACAAGTATTCTTCCACATTCATTTCAGTCAGCTATGACACAGAATAAAGTTACAGACAAACTTTAGCCTAGATAATTTAAGAGTACAATTGACAGAATGTTTTAATGTTGGGATGAAATGCATACTTTATATTTTTCAAACTCAGTTATATTGCTTTGCTAAAAGTAAATAGTACCTCCAGGACACCATCTGGTAAAAATCTCTCTGTGGATTAACCCAGAAAAGGAAGTGAATGAATTTTTATATATTGCATAGTTGTGGTTGCAAAACTGCAGTAAAAATATGTTTTCAATGCACTGGTGTAAGTGAGACTTCAGCTACCTCATCTGATTTGATCCAAAAGGCTTGGAATATTTAAGGCCATATCTCATCAACAGGGAAAAGGAGGGGTATTTTCTTTCTAGCATTCCTAGGACTTGGAATAAAAAAAAATCCAGGAAACTGAAGTCCATGAGCTGGAAAATATAAATTTGGTCTTTTAGAAATCATTCATTAAAAAATTACAGGATATTTCCGGAAAGTCTGAGACCATCTACAACAATTAGATGAGACCCAGCAATGCTATTGTGTGCATCCCTGCCAATGCAGAATGGTCAAATTAGTTTTTGCCTTTTTTTTTCTTTTTCTAAAAATAACGTGTTGTCCAAGCCTTGATCTAGTCCAATGACTAGGGCAATGGAACTTCCCCTCACTCCTCTAGGGAATCCATTCCAGAGACTAATAGACTTCACTGTCAGGAAACAATTCCCAGATTCAGTCTTAAGTTTCTGTTACTTAATTTCATCCCATTACTTGACTATACACTCCTTATTCTACCCTTAAAATTGACTTGGATTCCATGATGTTTACATTATTCAAATATTTTTCAAATGTTATCATAACTGGACTTAGAGATGGACAAATATATTTTTTGTTATTTTAATCTTTCCTTCAAATTTAATTTGGAGTCTAAATCCCATTATGCATTTATTTTCTAGTTTGAGTACTACTCAATTTACATATTGAGGCATTTATGACTTAAACTGGTATTCGTGTTGTGATCTCAGCAGTACAATTTAAGTAACTTTTATCTTCCAGCCATATGACATGAAGCTTTTGCATATACAGACTAAAATCTCATTGACTGATTTTACGCTCATATTCCATTACAAGATCATATATAATTTGCAACCCACTATCATCTCAAAGTCTCTGGGTATTACTGCTTTCCAAGTACTATATATCCTGCCAATTGAATGGCTGTGTTTCTGATTATTTTTTCCCAGATGTATCAGCTACATTTTTCCAGGTTGAATCACATTTCATTTCCTGCCCATATTTCTAACCACTTTAGGTCCCTTTTATCTGCCCTCACTGGTTTTGTCAACACTATTCAATTTAGTATCATCTGTGAATTTAATTAACGTGATGTGTATCCTCTCTTATAAATCATTAATGAAGTTCTTCTACAATGATTTGTTCATTTTTTAAAACTCTAATGCAGCTTAATGTTTATAGTCTTGCTATAGTCTTAAGAATATACCACTTTTTTGCCACTTGGTATTTATTTCATTATTTTAGGAGTGGTTGATGGTGGACTAACAGAATCATGCTCAGGGTCAATGCTTTTTTTTTTTTAATATTAATGCTAAATACCTTTATGACCATTTATCTCAAGACTGACAATGCTTTTGCAACCACTTTTCTCCCTTCCACCATTTCTACATTTCCTAAATGTGGTCAAACATCATGGAAGCCTCAGTATGATGTTCTCATGTCCGTAATATAAAATTATCAAATATTTCTTATTCCAAATTCTGTTGTGCAATGAGTTTAAATTTTAGATGCTGATTTACCAGACAATAGCCTGTTATATTAAATTATAAATTAACTTAGAATTTTAAATATTTTGGAATTGGTAAGCTGAACCAGTTCATGGTTCAGATAAGCTGGGCAACACTATTTTGTTCCTCCTTTACATTTATAACTATGATTTCTTTTTAATTTATTGGTTATTTAAAATTATTTTGTTGTATCATGAAACCTATTTTTAATTATATCTTTATGTGGAAACACATTAGACTTCTAAAGGTGTGTTCTGAAAACATAATATTAGAAATAACATACACAACCCACTACCCAGATTTAAAAAAAGTCACTACCAGTAACGTTAGTAGTTCCTTAAATACAGCTTTTTTTTCTTTCCCTTAGGGATAAGAGCTTCTGTGAATTTTATGGAAAGAGATGATCTTTTCTGTTTATATAATCATATATACATCTATATAGGTAAGAGGTATTGTTTTTCAAAATACTTTTTTCTAAGTATTTCACTTTTCCACAGAGATACCTTATGATACGTCCTCAATAATCTTGGAAGAAAGCATACAATTTTTATTTCAATTTTCCATAGTGTTAGCTTTACATACAACTTTCTTTTCTTCTTTTTATAAACCATCTCCCTTAACTTAATTATTTTTGGAGAGTATTTTTTTTCTTTTGTGCTGCCTCTTTTTCATTTATGAGTATATACACATTCTTATATTACTTATTATGGCCTAATTATGGCATAGAAGTCTGATTTCACATACTTGAGCCAATAAGAGGATCCCTCAACCTACTTTTTAGCCAAGCCTTAGATTTCAATATATTAATTAAGGGATTAGAAAATTCATGTGGCTACCTAAACATAAGAACTATATTCATTCTCTAACAAATTTAAACTTCTACTTTTTTAGTTATCAAGATTTTCCTTACATATTTGATTCCATCTTAATATCTATTTCTCATCTCTAGATCCACACAACTTCAAAAGATTTCTTTCTTTTAAACCAAAGTTTAACTCAATTATCCTTAACTGTAGAGGCATTACATAGTAAAAAGCTGATGATCTAGGTTTTTTTCACATTTGCCAACTGTTATTGCTTTAAAAAAAAAAATCACATGTGCTCCATTATTTAAAGAATGATTTATATTGTAAACATTTGGTTTACCATAGAAAAAAATTGGAAACCAATACAAGTGCAGTCCTACAATGGAACACTAGGAACCTAATTAAAATTGGAACTCCTGTCAGTGAGTCTCTTTGCCCAGTAATATCTGGGTTATAAGAATCAACCAACTTGGGAGGCCCACACAGTTAAGTAACAAATACAAGGTTACAAAAGCCAAGCCATTCCATTTTGGTCTCGCAGAGGGACTGTCCCATAAAAGGAATAATTCTGTGGTACCATTCACGTTCCAGATCTCCCTATGGGATCAAGCTAAGGCTAGACTTCTTTTGAGATCATATCTTTGCCTATCTTCTTCCTCTGCCCTTTCCTGCTTTCCTTTCTTTTGAAGAGTACTCTCTTAATAAGTCACTGCACACGAATCTTTCTTAAGCTCTGCTTTCTTGAGGTGCTTCTCTTCTCACCTCAGAGAAGTGGTGACAGAAGTGGTCCCCGAAAGTACATCTGAGGGTGAGATTCTGGGGTTGATTCACTCACAACCAGCTGTCAAAAATGACAAAATTAGTAGTCAGTGATTTTTGGCATGCTATAGCAGTATAACGGCTTTCATGTGGGTGGACTGAGATGGAATACATGTAGTAAATAATTCACTGGCTGATTTGTACAATATCTCCATACATTGTACAATAGCAGATGAGATTTCAGGGATGGAGTCATCAAGACACAGAAGGTAACTGAAGTTAAGGATGTCAGGAAACTATGTGATTATGTTATCAGATAAGACATCTCCAATGAGTATATCGATGGCATCTAGAACAGCAAAATAATACAAAAATAGGGAAAAAGACCCTCAACCTGGTATAAGCCCTTATTTAAAATAGAAAAGTAATTTGGAGATTGGTAGTTGACCACAAGTAAGCAAGATAGTCAGATTGTTAAAAGACAGTTGTGTCATGGGATCATTTTTTACAGAAGGTAGAGGAGTGGTGGATTATAAGCAGCAAAAAGGAAACTGAACAATACTGAGCAACCAACATCCCAGAAATGTGAATGTACAACAAGGAAGACTAAGTAGTTTCCACTCAAGAGGGATCCAGGGGTAATCAAATTCTTAAGGTAGCTCCCAATGTGAAACCAGTGCAAGAATAACTTTATAAAAAGGCTGAAGAACTAAGGTAATTTTTTCTCATAGGACAAGTTCCACAGGGCACAATGGAAAGGTTGTGGAGGAGGAAAAGCATTGAAAGATCATGAGACCAAGCACAGAGCATTACTTGGATGAAAGTTTAAGATAAAAAAAAGGACTAAAACAGGGCTAGTATTTGGATTCGTGATCAAGGAAGATAGAGATATGGAACACGGTGGAATTAAGCAATGTTAGGGATACTAAAAATGCCTGGTATTGTATAAAATAGCTTGGATACAATATCTTATTACAACCTTTTGTGGTAAATAAGAAAAGCAAGACTGAGAAGCTAAATAATTTTCTCAGGGATGTACAACTATTAACGGAAAGAGTAATGATTTGTACTCAGTTCTTCTGGAATTCTAACTCTATACTTTTATCATTAGGCCCAATGGACGCTCCTGCTTCCAGATGCAAATTTAGTAGGAATTATAAACAATTCCTCAGTTAGGTGAAAAGCCCTGACGAGCAGATAACAATCTTTGCATGGATTATGTTGGATCCCACTAAAGGAATCCAAGTCCCAATATACTAGAAAAAAGTAGTTCATTACCCAGACTTTTTCTGTCTTGATAGAAATCATAACAGTACCTAAAGAGTAGAAGAGCTTTCTTAATGGAGCTGGCTGTGACATAAACTGGTGGCTTGGAACATTAATACCAGAGAGAAGTCAAGAGTCATAGTTCTCATCAAGAAAGACCCTCATTTACCTTGTCGCATCAAACTAATTCTGAAGCTACAAGAAATATGTGCTTTGACTTTTTAGTTAATTGAAAAAGTCAAAAATTAAAATTTCACTTTGTGTGTTATCATGACTACTTTGTATTCTCTGTTTTGCTGTCTCATTTGTGCATCCATTAGAAGTTGCCATGGTCTTAGGAGATACAAACAAAATTAATCAGTTTTCCTGCATCTAGCATCTTTGTTGGGGGAAAATTTTTGAGATTATTAGTAGAAATATGTGGTCTGTGATCACCTGTTTTTATTTAATTCCTCTGTTATACATAAAGTCATTATATTTTATTCAACATAGATTGTGTACATACACACACACAACTTAAAAATGTAACTAGTCACAGTACCATTTAGAACAAATAATTTCTACCTTCATTAAGAACAAAATAAGAGCTCATATATGTACTCGGGCTTCTCTTTATCTGGTCAATGGCAAAAGGGCAAACCCAAGCATACTGTTTCACCATATTAATTTTTAAAGTCCAATTAAAGGTAACACCTACAACCTTTCTTCTGTTGTGTTTGCCAAATATTTTTAAACATTAAACAAAGTGCTGATTGCAAGAGAAGAGGAAAGCTCTTGCTGCTACACTCTGCCAGTGATAAAATCTTTGTCCCTAGGGACATGGCAAACATTTAGTCACATGAAATGATGTATATTACACGAAAGTTCATTTTATTACAAGGGCTTCTTAATCCAAATATAACCTCATATTATTATTAGTTCTGACTTCATTGCCTCCTACAAAAGAATAGGCATCAGATTTTGAAATAAGAATATTAAACAAAAAATCTGAAATAGTCTAAACCTGAAGAAAACTGCTTTAATGAAAACTGTTACATATTCTTAACTACTCACCAATTTGTATATCTTCATAATTTAATTCTAGAAATAAGAGCTTTGTTTTTTTGGGCAGACACTCAGTTTCAGGTCGGGAAAGATATGGATTCTATACCCACATGTATTTCATATTACTCACCTTAACTATAACTACCTAAATCAGTTGGGACTCTTCTGGTTAGAAATAACCAAAACTATCTCAAATTGGCTTAGCAAAATGAGGAATTTACTAAAATAATACTGGGGTGTCTTTATGGAGTGTGAGAAAGAATTATATAAAATGAAGGACAAGGCACAGTTAGAATCTATACACATTCTTTCTCAGATCCCATCTATCTCCACAGGCCAGCTTAATCCCCTATATCACTGCAGTCTGACTTTTCCCACATAAAGAAAAATACGGCTGTCTAGAGCTAGGGAGTAAACATTTCACAGCTTTAATCTTAGTCTTTCAGGCCCAAATCCAAAATTCTTAGCAAAGATTTTCACTGGCCCAACTAATGAGCTATTTATCTGTTCCTGGGCATATTAAGTCTGCCTAGGTAGGTGGGAACCTGTGTCCAACTTAACAAATAGCTGGCTATTCCTGAAGTGCACATCTAGGACCAAGAGAGATGTTAAACATTAGAATGGAAAGACAAAGTTCTAGAAAAGATACACTGGACACACTATCCCATAGATGTTCTCTACTCTAAAAAGTTAAATCTCTTCCATAAGTTTATATATTAAAATTTGTTAATGTCACTGTGCATTTTTTTCTGCTGGCCATATGAAAAACAGAACTTATCCAATCTTGTTTGGCATTTCTATCAGCTTACATTTCTGTCACAATGTTGTAACTTCTAGATGTATTTATTTATATCCTGCCTTGTTCCAGAAAGAATTTAAGACAGCTTAAAAAAAAACACTACGTAATACTAGAAAATAAATTGAAAGTGAAACAAAAGATGGAAAAACAAGGTGGAAACAGAATGAAATCATAAATAATGAATTTATAATGTAGGGATACACATTTACTATTGGTAGTTTACAAAGTTTGCTAATAACCATTTTTGTCACTGCCTAAGTTTTCCAGTAACTTTGTCAGTTATATAATTAATAATGTACAATAGGTAGTAAACCAGTTGCTTACGAAGTATACAATGCACACTAAAAATGTATACATATGCTTCATACATGACCAGAAAAATCTTCTGCTAAAAATCCTTACTTAGCCTGAATTATATTCTTGATATTACACTTCATTTATTAGGGATAAAGAGCAACACTAGCAAGGGGGCAAAGTGGGAGAGTTCCTACTTCAGAAGTGTTCTGTGATATAAATTTGAGCAAAGGCTTGTGTAAACAGATGATGCGAACTCTGAGACTATTTGAGAGAACATTCATTCAGGCAGAGGAAACAGTAAGCATAAAGCCCAGAAAATGGAACATACTTGGTATTCAAGGAAAAGCAAGGAGGCCAGTGTGCCTGGAGCAGAATCAGTGACGGGTAAAATGGAGGGCGTTGAGAGGTGGGACCAGACTATGAAGGGCATTATATGCCATGGGAGAGATGGGAAGCTGTTCTAAGTGCAAAGGCAAACCATTAGACGGTTTTGAGCAGAGAAGTGATATGATCTGACTCATTTTAAAAGGATGATTCTAGCTATTGTGTTAAGAACAGATTTTCAGGAAGAATGAAAGCAAGGAGATAGGTAAGAGGCTTATTAGAGAGGTGTAGATATGAGAACAAAGTATCTTGGCCTAAGCGGGAGCACAACAGGTAAAGAAAAGTAGTCACATTTGGGATATATTTTGGAGGTGGACCTGACAAGTTTTCTTGATGGACTCCATGTAGAATGAGAGAAGACTGGCAGTTGGAGAACAGTCTCCTAAAGTTGATGGAGATAAGCTTGGTTACTATACACTTCTACTAAAGTTATTTATCTTGACATCAAGAGATAAAAGATGTTAAACTGTAAATTAGGGAAATAAATATTGTCTAACTTGAAAACCCCTCAATTCCTTTTATGGTCTCAACTGCTCATGTACAACAATAGAACTACTAATCACTACAGACAATGTTACAAACAAAAGATAGCCTTAGTCTTACAGAGTGCCTTGTCATGCCCTCGTGTTACCTCTTCCTAAAAAGACCTGTAGTGCAATGACATAACTGAGCCCACCCTACCAAATCTTCAAAGCAGACGAAACTAGACTCCTTCTAAGCAGATCACCTACATTGAATTTGACACACTGGCATTTCTTAAAAACTGGGACAAAAGAGGAACAAAGCTGTGAAGTTAAGTAGTCTGGAAAGGGTTAATGAATTCTCATTTTCCAAACTGGTTAATGATTAAAGGCATTTTGTAATTTGGAAATGAAGCACTTGGCTTCAAGGGGAGCTAGGAATAAAGAGGGGTAAGGAAAGCAAGGAAATCAGGTAGTTTATCTAGAACCATCAACAGTGTTATCTAAAATCTGTAGTTTAAGATGTTTTTCTAATACAGCATTTGATATTCCAGACAAAGAAAAGCTCTGAGAATTTGTTGTCAGAAGACCTGCCTTGCAAGAAATGTTCAAAGAAGTTTTTCAGGCTGAAGGAAATACCAAATCTACACAAAGAATGAAGAGCATTGGAGATGAAAAATGTGTGGGTAAACACAAAATGTATTTTTCTTCCATATCTCAATTTCTTTAAACATTGTACAGTTGGTTTATAATATAAATAAAATTTAAATTATGAAACCCAAAACACAAAGAATTGTGGGGGAAGTAAAATTATATGTGATGTAGCATAGTGTTATTTGATGGCAGACTGTGATAATCTAAAGATGAACATTGTAAACTCCAGAGTAAACACTAAACGTGCAATACAAATGACAACTAATAAGCCAGTTTTTATATATTAAAAATTATCAATTAATTCAAAAGGAGGCAAGAAAGAAAGCAAAAAGAACAAAGAAAAGACAATTAGAAAACAAATAACAAGATGGTAGGCTTAACCCAAAGCATATTAAAGGTTACATGTAAGTGACAAAACATTCTCACTAAAAGTCAGAAATTGTGAAACAATAAAAAACAAGAACCAATATTTATAAGGGGCACACATTAAATATAAAAGTGCATACAGGTTAAAAGTAAAAGAATAAAAAAATACCATGCAAACATTGAGCATAAAAAAGCTAAATTGGCTATATTCAGATAAGACAAAATCAACTTCAGGACAAGGAATATTATCAAAGATAAGGAAAGACATCTCTTCATGATAAAAGGTCAATTCATCAAGATGACACAACAATAGTAAATATGTATCCACCTCACAGCAAAGCTTCAAAATACATTTCAAAATACTGACAGGAATAAGATAGACAATTCCATAATCATAATTAGAAATTTTAATATCCCCTTCTCAGTAAGTTATGAAAATTAGACAAAAAAGGTAGAGAATAGAAGAACTAGAACACACAATCCTAAAATTTGTATGAAACCACAAAAGACCCCAAAGAACCAAAGCAATCTTGAAAAAGAAAAACAAAACTGGAGGCACTACAATTCCTGACTTCAAGTTATATCACAAAGGTGTAGCAATGAAAACAGTATGGTACTGGTACAAAAATAGACATATAGATCAATGGAACAGAACACAAAACCTAGAGATAAACTAAAAATTTTATG
Source organism: Herpailurus yagouaroundi (assembly GCF_014898765.1). Classification (NCBI taxonomy): domain Eukaryota; kingdom Metazoa; phylum Chordata; class Mammalia; order Carnivora; family Felidae; genus Herpailurus; species Herpailurus yagouaroundi. Next base: position 23,010,467 of record NW_024412421.1, on the reverse strand, counting down.
GTCAATTAATCCAGAACAAAGTAGGCAAGAATGTCCAATGGAAAAAGACAGTCCCTTCAAAAAATGGGGTTGGGAAAACTAGACAGCTATATACAAAACAGAATGCAACTGGATGATTTTCTTTCGCCACATGCAAAAGTCACCTCTAAATGGATTAAAGACCTAAATGAGAGACCTGAAACCAAAAAAATCCTAGAAAACAGCACAGGCAGTAACTTCTCTGGCATTGTCTGTAGCAACGTTGTTCCAGATATGTCTCCTGAGGCAAGGGAAACAAAAGGAAAAATAAACTATTGGGACTACATCAAATAAAAAACTTATTCTGCACAGTGAAGGAAACAATCAACAAAATTATAACTCAATCTATAGAATGGGAGAAGATATTTGCAAATGATGTATCGGATAAAGTGTTAGTATCCACAACAAAGAATTTATAAAACTCAACACTCAACAAACAAACAACCTAATTAAAAATGGACAGAAAACATGAACAGACATTTCTTCAAAGATGACATACAGATGGTCAAGAGACACATGAAAACATTCTCAACATCACTCATCATCAGGGACATACAAATCAAAACTACAATGAGATATCACCTCACACCGGTCATAATGGCTAAAATCAAAGCCCTAAGAAATAACAAGTGTTGGTGAAGATGTGGAGAAAAAGGAACACTGTTGGTGGGAGTGCAAAGTGGTTCAGTCACTATGGAAAACAGTATGGGGGGTTCCTCAAAAAGTTAAAAATAGAACTGCCCTATGATCTAGTAATTGCACTAGTGGGTATTTTCTACAAAAATATAAGAACACTAATTCCAAGGGATACATGTACCCCTATGTTACAACAGCATTATTTACAATAGCCAAATTATGGGAGCAGCCTAACTGTCCAATGAAAGATTAATGGATAAAGAAGGTGTGATATATGTACACACACACACACACAATGCCATTTACAACAACATGGATAGAGCTAGAAAGTAAAATGTTAAGTGAAATAAGTTAGAGAAAGACGAATACCATATGATTTCATTCATGTGGAATTTAAGGAACAAAACAAATGGACATAGGAGAAAGAGGGAGAGGGACAGGGAGAGGGTCAGAGGGAGAGAGAGGGAGAGGAAAAGAGAGGGAGAGGGAAGGAGAGAGAGGGAGAGGGAAGGAGGGAGAGGGAGGGAGAGGGAAGGAGAGGGAAGAAGAGGGAAGGAGAGGGAGGGAGAGAGGGAGAGAGGAACCAAGAAATAGACTGTTAACTATAGAGAACTGATGTTACGAGAGTTGGGTGGGGGGATAGGTGAAATAGGTGATGGGTATTAAGGAGGGCACTAGTTATAAATAGCATTGGGTGACATATGGAATTGTTGAATCACTTTATCTTACACCTGAAACTAATATATCACTGTGTGTTAACTACACTGGAATTAAAAATTTTAAGAAAAGTAGAGAATAGAAAACTTCAACAACCATTTTGACCAAATTAACTGTTATAGAAGAGAAAATCTTTAAGCTGCAGAATATGCATTTTTTTCAAGTTCAAAAGGTACATTCACCAGTTCATATGCTGTATCTCAGTGAATACTTACAAATTACAGTAAAATTTAAATAGACTGAAATTGTACAATATTTTTCATTTGAATTGTATACTTGTTACCAAAACAGAATTAAATTAGAAATCACTTACAAAAAGGTATCTAGAAAATCTCCAAGTGTTTGCCATTAAAACAACATACTTCTAAATAATGCATAGGTCAAATAAGAAACCCCAGGAAAATCACAAAATGTTTTGAAATGAAGAATAACAAGAACACAATATTTGAAAGATTTATAATGCAGCTAAAGTAGTGTTTGAAGGGAAATTTATAGCTCTAAAAGCTTTCATTAGAAAAAGAAATGGATTGGGGTGCCTGGGTGGCGCAGTCGGTTAAGCGTCCGACTTCAGCCAGGTCACGATCTCGGGGTCCGTGAGTTCGAGCCCCGCGTCGGGCTCTGGGCTGATGGCTCAGAGCCTGGAGCCTGTTTCCGATTCTGTGTCTCCCTCTCTCTCTGCCCCTCCCCCGTTCATGCTCTGTCTCTCTCTGTCCCAAAAATAAACAAACATTGAAAAAAAATTTTTTTTAATAAAAAAAAAAAAAGAAAAAGAAAAGGTTTAAAATCAATTATCTAAGCTTCTAGAGTAAAAACAACAAATAAATAAGAAAAACTCAGGGTGCCCAGCTGGCTCAGTCAGTACAGCATGTGACCCTTTATCTGAGTTCAAGGCCCACGTTGGCTGTAGAGCTTATATGACAAAAATAAATAAAACAGAATAATTTTTTTTAAAAGTAAAAAACAAAAAACACCCAAAACCCCACAAATTTAAACCAAGAAAAGCAGAGAGTAGGAAATAATGGCTATATGACTGGAAATCACTCAATTAGAAAAACAGAGCACTAATAGAGAAAACCAGTAAAATACACATACATTTTAAAGTAGCAATTACTAGACATACATACACAAAATCACGATCATATAATGATCTCTATCAAAACAGAATTAATTAAAAAAAACTACAAATAACTTAAATGTTAGAAATGAAGGATCTGGTTACATAAAGTCTATATAACAGCATGATGTGTTTTCTTTAAAATGTGGCAGCTTTACAGGTACTAACATGGCATGAACTGAAATGTCTTGTTAAGTTATAAAAGCAAAGTGTACAACAATATATAAAGGATACTATCATAAGTGCAGGTGTGTGCTTTTTAAAGAATGTATGTGTGTGTGTGTTATGTATTTAAAAAAAATTTTTTAACGTTTATTTATTTTGAGAGAGAGAGTGAGAAGGGAGACAGAATCCCAAGCAGGAATGTATGTGTGTGTTATGTATTTTTATATATTTACATATACATATAACATCTGTGGAAAAACACACCAGAAACTGGTGCTAGTGATTTCTTCTGGAGAAGAGGCCTGTGTGGTTTACATATAAAAGTAGTATTACATTTCCATGAATACTATTTTTCCCTTTCAAACTTAATACTGTCTAAACATTCCCTATTTAAAAAATATTTTAACCACCAAAAAAAAAGGTAATAAATAGGTATAATAAAACAAAAAGGACTGGAGTCAAGAGGTCCTTGGTAGGTTATATAGACAGCTTGGCTTTCTATATATGCAGTCTCCTTTGAGACAGCAAGCCCTTGTTTATCTAGATAGGACAATGAAAAAACAAAGAGTTTCTGTGGTCTTTTTCTCTTTACCCTTACAGGTGTGTCTAAAGCAAACATGGCAGGAAGCCTTTGCTATATACCTAAAGGGATTAAAAAGGTACAGATGGACAAGCTCACAGGAATCCCCATTTACTACCAAAGTAGCCCAAACTCAGGCATCGTTTTTTGAACCTGCAGATTCCATCTAAGCAACCGTGTACCCTTTGCTCTCTATCTCTGATGAAGACAAAAAGAAATGTTGCAGTAATTGCTTCATGACCACATACATACATACACAGGGTAGTCACAAAGCCAGCAGTCAGAAATTGCTATTGTAGTGTTTCCCTATGTCCAGAACCCAGGTAAAGACAGTTTTCAGGAAGGAAAATAAAAATATTTACCATTCATTGGATAAAATATTTGACTTCTCAGATTTTAAAATTAAAGTTACCCTCTATGTTTAGAACTATAGGCACAGTGTGACTTTATGTACAGCTCTTTAAACAGCCAGTTTCTATTCTATCTTCTAGAATAAGTTTCCCTCTCTGATTTTATTACTTTCTTCTAAAACAAGGTAATTTTGGGGGTGTGTGTGTGGTTTATATTTCTATTTTAATAAATTTTATCAGTCTTGGTTCAGCATATTTTATAAAAGACTATAAACACTGAGTCACTATTTAAATAGATCTTTGTATAAAGCACCTAACTTGTCTTATTAAAATGACCCACAAAACAAATAATCCTGGTTTGATTTATTTGTTCTAACAGTACCATTAATATAGAAAAAGTGATGTGACTGAAGTCAGTATTTGGAATTTATCTTATGAATTCTAAGGTATTTCATGAAGTGCTCCATTTAAATGTCCATTGATTTCCTTTACCCATGGGTAAAACTATTATACTCTTTTTGGGCAAAGCAGTAATTAGTTCCTTTAGACATGTACATAAGCATTACAGTAGTAGAGAGCAAAAGTAGATATGCATCCATGCATCACTCCTTGAAACATGCAAATGGGTTGATATTTAGCTCAAAGAAGGAAAAACATCACTTGAATTAGTTTAAATTTGGGAAAGGATAAATCCACAACCAGAGAAAGCTAAACCAGACTTCTAATTCAATGAAGAAAATCCTTCAGTTTACTTCTAGACAATAGCAACTAACCAAGCAAAAAGTGACTTTTGCCTTTCTTCTTTATCTTCAGTGTCAAAGCTAAAGAGAAAATTTTTGTGTAAATCCAGCCTTATCTTGGTTTAAGGAATTTGTAATACACTATATGTAATTTAGGTTGTCATTTGCTTATCATTTATTCGTTTTGCTCAAGTGTATGAGAAGTGGGGCTATGGGTGAATGAGGCAAAAGTTAAAAATGCCCAATGTCAATGTAGCAAAATTCCATTTAACCTAGTTAAAATAATTAACTCAATTATTTCTCATATGACATGAAAAGGTCAGTGAGGAAATGTACATGATTAAGATCAAATCTCCTTCATTTGAAAAGTTTATACCTTTCTCTCTCTAGAACTTTCTCAGAGAGAAAAATAGTATGGGTTCCAAAGATAGAATGTTTTAGTAAGAACCGAGGAGAAAAAGAAGAACTGTCAATACTATATGTAGAAAGACCTTCTTTAGAGACAACTTTCTACTAATACAAAAAAACAAAACAAAAAAACCCTATTGCTTTAATAAAAAACATTGATCTATTCACATTATAAACCACATATAGCAATACTTAATATTGCTCACAGATACATAAACATGTAGTGGAAATATAAAAACATATATTAGAATGAAAACATTGGATTTGTAAAACAGTAAAGGAGGAGGAAAGGAAGAGAATGAGACAGGAGAGGAACACAGTGGTAAGAGTAATTGTATTCACAATGCTTAATTGGAGGAGAAACAGCAACAGCAGGAAATCAGGTATAGTGCTAATATTTCACAAAGCTGAGATTAAGTCCATAGGTGTTCATTATATTTTTCTCTATTCTTATCTGTATATTCAAAATATTTCATAATAAATACCATTTATAATAGCAACAAAAACATATATGCTACCAATACAGCAAAAACATACAAAAGATTTATGAAAAAACTGTAAAACTTTATTAAAAGACAGTAAGAAAGATATAAATAAATGGAGAGATAATAAAACATGTCTATGGATAGAAAGATTCTGTATTTTAAAGAGAGCAGTTCTCCCCCAAATTAATCTATAAATTAAAAAATTTTAATAGATTTTTCCTTGAATTTGACAGGTGATTATAAAATATATATGAAAAAAACAAAAAGCAAAGAATGGCCAATACACTCATGAAGAAGAACAAGTTGGGGAACTGTTTTACTAAAAATATTTTCTAATACCAACACTTATTACAGCCAAGATAAAGACACAATGGCAGTAGCACAGGGATCAATGAGAAAAAGAACACAGAAACAGACTCATCTATTATGAAAACTTCATTTATAACACAGCTGGCACTGATGATAAATAAGGAAAGGTTATTAGACTAACCAGTCCCATGGTGGGGCAGTTGGGTTTCAATATGGAGAAAGATGAAACTGGTTCCCTATTTCTCACTATACAGTGAATCACTTCCAGGCAGATTACAGTCATAAAAGTGAGAGGCAAACTACAAAAGCTTTAGAAGACAATTCGTAACAAAAATTTTATAATATTAAAGCAGGGAAGGATTTCTTCAACAAAAGACCAAAAGCACTATTAAAAATAAAACACAAAGGGGCGCCTGGGGGCTCAGTCGGTTGAGCATCTGACTTCGGCTCAGGTCATGAGTTCAAGCCCCACGTCGGGCTCTGTACTGACAGCTCAGAGCCTGGAGCCTGCTTCAGATTCTGTGTCTCCCTCTCTCTCTGCCCCTCCCCTGCTCATGCTCTGTCTCTCACTGTCTCAAAAATAAATAAAATAAAATAAAATAAAATAAAATAAAATAAAATAAAATAAAATAAAA
>NW_024412421.1:22984037-23004300 GCF_014898765.1 Herpailurus yagouaroundi | reverse complement strand
AATAAAATAAAATAAAATAAAATAAAATAAAATAAAATAAAATAAAAAACAAAGATTGATAACTGGATCATATTAAAATTAAGAAAATTTGTAAAACAAAGCATAGTAAAAAAAACTTTTAAAGATAAGCCACACAACATAAGAAAATGTTTGCAATATGTATAAATCTAATAGTAAAGGATTTACATCTAAAATATATAAATAATTCCCCAAATCAACACAAAATGACAAACACACAGAAAAGTTAGCAAAAGAGAAGAGCTCTTCAGAGAAAACACAAATGGCTGGTAGACATATGACAATATTATGAGTTAACTGTAAATTAAAACCAAAAGATACCATTTCAGACTTGTAAGACTCATTAAATAATGACAATATTAAAAAATCCTAACAAATCTAAGTTCTGCCAGAATGTGAAACAAGAGGAATTCATGCATACTGCTAGTGAAAGCAAAAGCCAGTATAGGCACTTTGGAAAATAAGTTTAGTGTTTCTAATAAAGCTGAACAAGCACTTATTATTCTCTGACTCAGTAATTCCATTCCTAGGTGAACACAGCCTAGAAAATACAGCCTAGATGAATGTGTACATCAGATACCTATATAAAAATTTTCTTAGCAGCATTGTTTGTAAAAGCATAAACCATAAAAAAGCCTCATTTTCCACCAATAATGAAATGGATAAATGTTATACAGCAGTGGAAATGAAAAGGAAACTGTAGCTACATTCATCATGAGTGAAATTTACAAACATAATTGTATACTTAAAGCAGCATGGGATACATACAAGATGCTTCTGAACATATCAAGTTCAAAATCAAGCAAAACTGAAGACTGTATCCATACATAGATAACTTCTAAAGGAAAGCAATAGACTCATTCCAACAAAATTCAGGATGGTAGGTTAACTCTGAGGAAACAAAGGTGATATAACAGGGGACTGACACAAAGGTGCTTTTAAAATACTGGTATGTCCTTTTTCTTTTCTTTCTTTTTTTTTATATTTATTGGGGGGGGCGGTGAGGAGCAGAGAGAGCGAGGGAGACAGAGGATTCAAAGTGGACTCTGTGCTGAGAGAAGAGAGCCCCATGAGGGTCTCAAACCCATGAATCGTGAGATCATGACCTGAGCCAAAGTCATACGCTCAACCAACTGAGCCACCCAGGTGCTCCTGGTATGTCCTATTTCCTAAATTGGGTAGTATGTACATGTATGTGGATGTTTTTCTATTACTCTTATAGCCACATACCCATGTTTTATTCTCTTTTATATGAACAAAATATTTGATTATTTTAACAACTACTTAAAAAAAAAGTCTGATGTCAATAAAGGCAACTCAAAGACATTTCATTCGCCCTGGAAGATAGTGGTAGCAGAACATTTAAGAGGGAATTTAAATAGATTATGAATGTCCTAAGAGCCAATGGGAAGAAAGAGAACTAATAAAATAATAAAGAGATCATAAAATAGAAAAATATTAAAATGAACTGGGCATGAAAAATGGCTGTTGTAATTTTAATCCATTTATATGAGTAAATAGTTTACTAGACAAAGGTAAGGAGAGAATTAGTGAATTCCAAAATTAGGGTAAAGAAATCTCCCAAAGGGCAATAAGAGAAATAAAAAGATGGAGTATATGAATGAGAAGTCAGTAGAAATGGAAGATAAAATACAGAGTTCTAACATAATAAGAAGCACCAGGAAAAGAGTACAGAAAACTCAAGTAGCAGCATATGAACAGATAATAGCTGAGAATGTTCCAAACACAGAAAAATACTAATTGCCAGAGTATAAACTCCCACCGAGCATCATGTAGGAGTTAAAAAAAAAAAAAAATCACACTCCGACCCACATTGTAATGAAACCATAGAGCATTAAAGAAAAAAGAGAAAAACAAGAGCTACTTTCCAGAAAATACATTATCTACAAAAAAAAAAGTACTATCAGATTAACAGATGTCTCATTAATAACAAATATTACTAAAATGTGGAGCACAGAATAAATGCAAACTTAAACTTCATCATATAAGTAAGAGGGTGAGGAAAAAGTATTTTCAGACATATAGAAATGAAAATTTTTACTATCCACAGCCTTTGTTGGAAGCAATGTTAAAGATGTACTCTAATAAGAACATCAAACCCAAGAGGAAACAGTGAACAAAGCCAAAATGAGCAAGGATATTAATGTGATATGTTAGTGATTACAGATAATTACTGATTATAAAATCATTATAAGAATCTGTGTGTTTAAAAACTTGTGTGATGTGACAGTACAGTGTACAGAGTGCAAACTCTAACACCAGACTAAGTCTGAATATGAACCAAAGTTCTCTCTGAAACTAAAGTATAACTTGATTAAAGAACAGTTATGACATCAAAGAAATGTGATTTGTATTGTCTTTGTTGATCAACCGTTATCTTTAAAAGATGAACAAGAAAAGCGCAAAACAAGGGCTGAAAGGAGAACTGACATTTTCAGACCAGTTTAACTTTTGTTAAAAATCTTAAGCAAAAAGATACTCAGAAAAATAATCTTCATATTGCTCAGGAAAATTTTTCATGGCTAGTTTAGATAACCAACCAGAAAGTAAATGTCTTGCAGAAACTATTTCTATCTCTAAAAATCTTCTGGTAGTGGGGCGCCTGGTGGCTTAGCTAGTTGAGCATCTGACTCTTCATTTGGTCTCAGGTCATGATCCCAGGGTCATGGGATCCAGCCCCATGTTGGGCTCTGAGCTGAGCATGGAGCCTGCTTAAGATTCTCTCTCTGTCTCCCTCTGCCCCTACCCCCTGCTTGTGCTAAAAAAAAAAAAAAAAAAAAAAGAATCTTCTTCTGATAGAAATGCTGCAAGACAGAAGAGAGATGGACAAAAGAATAAAATTGTTGTTTTGGAAACAGCTGGCCCATTAGGCCAGGAAGGGAACTAAAATCATGGGTTGGTGAAGCTGACAAATTTCTTTTAATTGCATATGGTAACAGGAGCCGTAGCACATGATTTAAGTCTTGCCCGATTTCTTTGGGCCAGGGTCAAAAACTATGCAATTCAATTATATTCTTAGGTCTATAAGTATTTAAGTGCTTCCTATATGTTCAGGTCTTTAACAATTTACAGTGAAATGTTCTTATCTAAAATCACCTCCTTCCCATCATTTTACAAGCCCTCCAACCCCTTTAGATTCCTAAAGGATGGCCACCAAGCTCACTCTTGCACTGTCTAGATAAGGAGTTCAATTTCAAACACAATGGGTCTTTCTTTGGGTTCCACTCAAAGATTTCACCAAAGGCTGTCACTTGGCAAGCAATACCTTACTTCTTTCTCACTAGAATCTCTCCTTATTATGTGTCATTTCTATTTTATTGTTAATAACTATTATTTCTCAGGCTTAGGTTATTTATTCAGGTTTACTGAAGTTACAGTATTTTCATCAGGCATTCACTCAACAAATAAATACTGGGAAATTACCCTATACCAGGCTCTATCCTGGTCAGATCATTTGTTTCTGCTCAAAACCTTCTTATGGCTTCTCATCTCATTCTGAGAAAAGCTCACGTTTTTAGTTGATCTACAAGCTCACCTTCCCTCCATCCTCCACAGTCTCTCTGACCTTCTGTCTGTTACTCTCACTCACTCCATTCCATACACTGACCTCATTCTTGCTGTTCCTCTTTACAGGAGAGTCATATTCCCACCTTAAAAACTTTGTGTTTAGTGTTCTGTCTGCCTGGACCATTCTTTCCCCAAATATCCAGATGATTCCCTCCTTCACTTCTCACTTGACTCAATTGACACCAAAGACTTCTTTGGCCTTACATTAGGTTACGTTCTCAGTCTCAATCTTTCACTCTTCTCCAACAGTATTACATAGCCACACTCTGACCTCATAGTGGCCAGGATGTACTCCTCTGCCCCTAGATATTAGGCCTGACCAGATGATTTGTCTAGGTTATTGCGAAGTTAAGAGACATGGTTCAAGCAGATTTAAAATGGCTTGCACTTCCAGGCCTGGTCTCACGTACTCATGCTTTTTGCCATTGAATATAACATCATCTGGTATTACACTGATGCCAGAAAAATGCGAGACACATGAAACATACCTGAAACTCAGCCATAAAGTGCAACCAAATCTAGCCAGGATCATTTGAACATTGGAAAACCCACAGATAATGTCTGGTGTTGTGACTCACTAATTTTTAGGTGGCTTCTTATACACATTACTGTGAACATAGCAAATAGAAACTGAAAACTGTCAACATCCAGGTGATCCTCGTCTCCTTTTCTTTTCTTTTTTTTTTTTAAATTTTTTTTTTCAACGTTTATTTATTTTTGGGACAGAGACAGAGCATGAACGGGGGAGGGGCAGAGAGAGAGAGGGAGACACAGAATCAGAAACAGGCTCCAGGCTCTGAGCCATCAGCCATCAGCCATCAGCCCAGAGCCTGACGCGGGGCTCGAACTCCCGGACCGCGAGATTGTGACCTGGTTGAAGTCGGACGCTTAACCGACTGCGCCACCCAGGAGCCCCCTCATCTCCTTTTCTTATTTTTCTTCATAGGACTTTAAGTACTATATATTTTACTTCTTTGTGTTTTATCTATCCTCCTACATACACACACATGTACCCACGCATATACAAATAAAATCTCCATGAAGGAAATAATTTTTGTACATTCTGTTTATTGTTATTATCTGAGCACAAAAAAATAGGATCTGGCACAATGCAGAATGAATAAGTAAATAAGACAAAGTCCCTGAACTCAGGACCTTACATTTTAGTGGGGAAAAAACAGTTAACAAGTATACAAACCATAATATTTAGATAGTATGAGTGTCATGAGGAAAATAGAGGAACGGAATAGAAAATATTGGAGTATAAATAGAAAGAGCAGAATAGATGATAAAAAAGTTGCCAAGAGGAGGTGTCATGTAAGATGAGTGCTGACTAAAGAGTTCTGCATGCATCTGAGAGAAGACCATTCTAGGCAAAGGGAAATTAAAATGCAAAGACACTGAGGCAGGAGCAATATTTCCGTCCAACAAATTTCAAAAGAAACAAAGTTTAGAGTGATAGGAGATAAGAAGTAGACAAACACTTGATCCCAAAGGCTGTATAGTCTTTGGATTTCATTCTAATTATAGCTGAAAGCCTTTGGAAAGGTTTATGCAGGGAAATAATTTATTTTTAAGGCCTTCAAAGGGGCAAGAAGGGAAGCAGGGAGATGAATATGGTCATCAGGCCCAGGGGAGAGGTAGTGGCAGAATGGGTGAGGTATTTGGGATATCTTTTGAGGATAAAGCCAGTAGGATTTACTGAACAGATGTGATATATAAGAGAAAGAGAGGCATCTGGAGGATCAGGAGAGAGGAATCAAGGATGACCCCTTGTTTCTGGTTTGAGCAATTTACCAAATAGTAGTTTTGTTAATTGAGTTGTACATTTATTGATCAACTTCTCTGTACAAGGCACTGCTACACACACAATTCAGGTATCTGTTCTGAAAAACATTTATGCCTTTATGAGTTGCTAAAAAGAACCAAAAGTTTCACTGCTATCTGGATACTACTGGACTCCATGCAGACAAAAAATAACTAAATCCATGGCAGATGTTATTAGTCTTTGAATTAAAAGAATCCTGCATTTATTTGTTTGGTTTAGTTTGATGGGGGGAGCTATGTGAAAATTAAAGATCTTTACCTAGTACACCAGTTGTGTTTTTTAAAATGTGGGGGAGAGGTGCCTGGATGGCTCAGTTGGTTAAGTATTTTAGTCTTGTTTTCAGCTCAGGTTATTATCTAATGGTTCATGGGATTGAGCACCACATCAGGTTCTGCACTGACAATGGGGTAACTGCTTGGGAGTCTCTCCCTCTTCCTCTCCTTCAAAAATAAATAAACAAACATTTAAAAAATAAATTAATTAATTAAAAAGGGGAGGAGAATACATATGTGAATCAGTTTGAGTACACATTTTTAAAATTTTTAGAAGAAGAAAAAAGAGACTAACATCAGCTGTTCCCTATTTTGTGGTAGTGGGGTAGAAAGGCATTTAAGTGGAAGAATAGAGATGTGATAGGAAAGGGAGGTTTTCACAGATTTATACATTTACACTTTGACATTTTGAGAATGTATTGGATATTTTTTTTTAAAAAAAGGAAAATATAATTTAAAAAAATTCTCACCTTTCCAGATTCCCCTCACAGCTAGTAGTGATCAAGTGACAGTCCTAGCAATAAGACTTATAAGTTCCTGAAGAGGGCTTCTCTTCCCTGATAAACACAAGTCTAGCAAGATGAATTTTTTCCTTACCTATCTCTCCCTTTTTCTTACCTGGAATGTAGATATAATGCCTGCATTTTGACTAAAAACAAAACAAAACAAAAACAAAAACAAATACAAAAAAACAAAGCTGCAAACTAAAGATGAAAGAATAGGAAGTTGCCAGAAAGAACATAGGTCCTTGATGACTTCCTCAAGTAGGTGAACAGCTTGGAACTGTCTACACCTGGGCTACTTATTTTATGAGAAAATACTGGCTTAATCTATGGTAGTTTAGATAAAGTTATTTTGCTTTTTTTTTTAGATAAAATTATAATTGATAGAGTCTTGCAATCTACTTAAAGTCTGTACTATAATGCAAAGGAGGCAAACAGGTGGTCATGATGAAAGTAAATGATGTCATAAGGAACATAATGTCATTAAGGCACTTTTAAGTTAACTTCTCAGAACACTATTAACAAGTAATCACAACTTCCAAGTATCATAATTATCCATTTTGATATATGTTTGGATTGCTGGGATCCTCATATAAGTAATGTGAAAGTATTCCCCACTGATTTTTTATCGTATATAAGTCATAGGAAGAGACTGTGAAAAGCACAGAGGAGACGATCTAAAGAGAATTCTAGTTCTTGGTCATGTTTAGCCATAACCTTTAGGTATAGTTCAGGATTTAATATAAAATTATTAATACTATAATTTTAAAGTATGCATCAATAAATAGACTTTTAAAAATTACAAACCCTCCAGTTCTACTATTTTAACTACAAAGGGCTATTTTAAGAAGATGGTAATATATTTTATGAAAAATATATTTTAAGAATTAAGCTCGCAATATGAATTATTCTTATGTTCATGTTTCATTTACTGCTTTTAATTTCTTTTATAGGATGCTATCTTCCTAAAGCACTTATAAGAAAAGAAAACACTTAGAGACATCCTTTCAACCATACTCTGCCTTGGAATGGAATATGTCATTCAGTGTAACATATATTTTGGCCCTTCTATATATAACACTACAGATAGAAAAAGAAACATTTTTGAGAAACAGAGCTAGTGTGAAATCAAATATTGCAGTGATAATGCAGCACATTTCCTTCTAACTAAAAATAGAAATAAATTTTATTACAAAGATATTGAGTCATCTTTCTAAATTAGACTATCACATGGCCAGAATATTGTAAAAACTTCAAAACATTGAACTGATGTAGAAAAAAATTTTCAAATATTTGGATAAGAAAGTAGGATTCCTGTGCTACTCTAAAGTATACTTACTTATAACAGGTTGATCTTAACCTGTCTGCGGAATTAATTTCCATGAAACTGACCAAATAATGGCAGAAAGTTTTGAATAAGCAAAAAACTTGCTTATCCAGGAGCACAGATTATTTCTCTGCTGCAAGTAGCCATGTCAAAAGGTTACCATCTGACAATTCTGGAGAAGATTTTTATACATTTGAAAATTAGATGTTCTACAGGTTAAGCGTCCGACCTTGGCTCAGGTCATGATCTTGCAGTTTGTGAGTTTGAGACCCGCGTCGGGCTCTGTGCTGATGAGCCTGGAGCCTGCTTCAGATTCTATGTCTCCCTCTCTCTCTCTGTCCCTCCCCCACTCGCGCTCCCTCTCTCTCTCTCTGTCCCTCCCCCACTCGCGCTCCCTCTCTCTCTCTCAAAAATAAATAAACATTTAAAAAACCTTTAAAAAAAAAGAACATTAAAAAAATTAGATGTTCTAAGAAGTTAATAAAACTAGGTAGTCCAATCCAGGCAGGACTGCAATCCAGGGAATCATTTAATAAAAACTTAGTGGTATAAAAAAATATAGGCAACCCAGATTTTATCTCTTACAGGTAAAGAAAGACTAAATTCAATACAAAACACTTTAAAATCTTGATTAAAAATCCCAGGAAATAGTAAAAGTTTATTAACTACGAATGAGTGTTCTTTGAACAGTTTGTTGGGGAAGATTTTTGTTTTGCTGTTTGTTTTTCTTCCTGAGCTTTGTGGTTACGAAGTTTTTCCTGGGCTGATTCAGTCACATACACAAACTTATCACCATTTTGGAAGAACAGTACAAATGCTCTAAGTAAGACTATTCAAGTGCCATTTTGATGAAGCCATTTTTTTTTTTAATTTTTTTTTCAACGTTTATTTATTTTTGGGACAGAGAGAGACAGAGCATGAACGGGGAGGGGCAGAGAGAGAGGGAGACACAGAATCGGAAACAGGCTCCAGGCTCCGAGCCATCAGGCCAGAGCCCGACGCGGGGCTCGCACTCGCTGACCGCGAGATCGTGACCTGGCTGAAGTCGGACGCTTAACCGACTGCGCCACCCAGGCGCCCCGATGAAGCCATTTTTAAGAAAATCCAGGTATGAGCTTTCATTCAGTGAAGTGAATAGCTACTGGGGGAAAAAAAAACCTGCATGCCATAATTGTCATACCTATGCTGGATGACAAATCCTGAAAACAATTTCATCAATTGTAATGCAATACATACCATATTCCTCAGAAGTTCCGTATGATACATATTTGTCATACATTTCATTCTCCTAATGTGTAGTTTCTCAAATTTGGTAAAGGAATATGTAATGATGAAGAAAAAAACCAATACTGAAGAAACCTAACAACCCTGCTCCTCTGTTTCCATAAAAGTTCCAATCCATAGCCTCTGAAGCAGAATTCCATATTTACTATCAGACTCAACTTCTACACTTCAGCTTCTTAGTTTTTCATAGTTTAAAGCCAAAGAATGGCCAATATCCTTAAATCTGTAGGTGTAGGAAGCTTTCAGTCACCTCTATGAGAATACACACAAGAGATGTCACAAATTCCGAGTTAGTACTGTTTCACTACCCCGTGTGCTTAAGTCATTCCTGAGTAGTAACTGAAAGAACACAGAAAGGCGCATTAACTCTTTCAACCCACTTGGGAACTCTATGATGTACAGCTACTGAAAGGCACTAAGTATGCCCCTAAGTGCATGACTTAACTATCTCAAGTCACTCAAGCACTAGGAAGGAAACACTTCATTGTTGTTTAACATTACCTACTAAATTTTGCTGCTTTTTAAACTGGGTCTCTGCAGTTATAGGAGTTGATACTCAAATGGAAATATATATCAAAGGAGTTACTAAGTCTCAGAAAACAATAAAACTATCAGGCAACCATGAAGCTCAACAATGTATCATCTTGATAATGAAATCTTAGATATTTGCATGTGAAATGAAACCACTGGTTTAAACTGAGTGTGACAGTGACTGTTTTAAAAACTGAAGAGATCTCTATATCAATAGCTATATCTGACATACAGTATAACATAGGAGAAATGAAATAAGTAAATATTCCATAAAGCATTGAATATATGTACAAATGTGATTAGAAGACACAGACTGTGAGATCAGATATCCATGTTAAAATTTCAGTGCTTTGGTGGTTAAAACAGTAGGAGAAAAACAACATTGTTTTGCTTTTAGAAACCTGTTTCTAATCAACTGAGCTACTCCTATGGGGTCAAATAAAAATGATTAGCTTATTAAAAGCATAGCTTTGCTATTTAATAAGCAAAAATGATTGAAAATTCTGCTCCAGATCCTGATAATTTTAGTGTTTCTAGTTAAGCTTGCAAAATTGCATTCATTATTAGTGTCTAGATTCATTAACAATTCAATTTATAGATATTAATGCTTATAATGCATGCTTCACTTGCCAAAACTTGAAGAGAAATTGTTTCAATTAGCTTTCATGGATCATGAATCCTACCGGCTGGGTATTTTTAGACAAAAGATACAAACACATCCCCAAGCAATGCTAATGCACAGCTGGGACTCATGTGTAAGGTCACTTGAGCTAACAGTTTAAAAGGAAAAACAGTAAATGAGTTTTACCCATATGAGCAAGACAGGAACAGTCTTCTGTTTCCAACCAAGTATTTGAAAGGCATATACACACCTTAAGGAAAATGGCAACAGAATTATTTGCTTATGCAATTTCTATAAGATAAAACCACTATATAGAAATTGGCAATCTAAACTTAGCAAGCAGTATTCAGTATATAACACAATGTGAGAAGTCTCAGTGAGAGATCTTAAACTGACCCTGTGTAGAAAAGAAAGGGGATTTCTTAGAAGTCTTAAGCTTAACAGAAATGCAAATTCTATCACTTGCATAAAGGTCATGCTCTAGTGGTAGAAGAATAAAAAAACAGATTGATGTCCCAGATGAATCCAGTTGACCATCCAGACTTACAGATAATTATTAATTCTGCACTTCATCTTCCACTGCATACTACCAGCTCAAAGTTGCTCTTTATTGTTAGTGCCAAGGGGAACTCTTGGGTACAAAAGATATTCTTTGGAGGATAGCCACGTCTTCCAGGTACACTTTTCTCACACACATCTTCACGCAAATTGAGGACACTAGCCCATTCTTGCACTTTTCATTTACTGTAGTGTACTTTAGTATAGTATAGTAAAGTATAGCATAGCATTGTATCTCCATCCCCACTGTTCATAGGTTGGAATTTAGTGGAGTATCAAGAGAATTAGGTGATTTTTAACTTAAAACTAAGAGATCATTTGTCTTCAGTAAGATGCTGGCCAATGTCACATACTGATGAACAGACTGAATAATAATTCTTGGTTGCCTCCATTCCAACCAACTCCTTAAAGGATCCCAAGAGAGAATCTTAGAAAACTTTAAAGTTAGTAGTATGAAATCAGAATAAGTTTTGAGAAGACCATGAGATTCTGGAAAAACATTTATGACATAAAGATGCAGTTGGGAAAGAGAGAGCATGAAAAGCATATATTCTTCTAAAACGAAACTGAAGTTTGGATTAAATCTTAGATATTGGTCAGAGTAACAACAAGTAACAGGCCTACAAAAAATTATTCATTGTTGCTTTTAGCCTTAATAGTGGTAGAACATCTCTCTTGATAAGTAGGAGTCTATTATAAATCATAACTGCCACAAAAGGTATTACTCAAAAGTATCAAGATTAAAATCTTGATTTCTGAAAAAAATGTAAATATGAACAAAAGGAAATCTGATTGCCTATATAAGGTTATAAAAACTGATGTATGAGAATGAATTAAATGATTATAGGAGCAATGTGGAAAAAAAAGTTTAGAGAGAAAAGTGAAAAATTCAGTTTTTGATATAATAATTTGAAGGAAGGTCTAAAAGACTGAAAGAAAAAGGGCTAGGCTAAAAGCTGTATGTGCATGGGACTAAACACAAAAATTGATGATGTAACCTTTTTTTTTTTTTTTTTTTTTACTGAGTATGACTGCAGAAAAATATGTTAAGTGCATTTCTCACATTGCCAAATTCATGACGACCAAATGACTCTGGAAAAACTGCATTTTTTAAGCCAAATAGGTTGTTTAATAAAAGAAATCACCCCAGACAGACAACACACACACACACACACACACACACACACACACACAAAGGAATGACAAGGGCCATGGTCACTGATGAAATCATTAGCACCAACACATTACTATTCAGGTCCATAATTCATTCTTTAGTACTAGCGTCCACAGGGGCCTGGTTTGCTTTGCTACACTGAAAACAGAGGACAGCGGGGATCCCTGTTACAAGAATCTCACTTCCCCATTCTTTCATAAGCTTCCCCCAGCTTCTAAGTCTTCTGATTATTCTTTTGTCTCTCTGTGGCTAACCTATCACTTAACGCACTTCTCCCTCCCCGCTCCTCTCGTACTTCTATAATGGATGTAAAGGTCAGTGACCCCCTCAGGAATAGTAGCTTTTTCAGTGAGGGGTGTGGTAAGGTAGTCACGGGATTCCCATTACAGTTAACAGGAGTTGAGGTTGTATTCCTTCACTGAAAATCTAACCTTAAGATGCTAAGAATTATATTTTCATATAACCTATACTACCAAAGAGCCAATATAGTTAGGCTATAACAAAGAATGTTTAGAGGATGACAACATATATCAATAACAGATGAACAGAAATCCTAAGTGGCATACATTAACATTACAGAGCAGTTTGTGAAGGGGGTTAAGTATACAGATGTTTTTGAGGAAATGTGGGGTGGTAGGGAGATACTCACTATTATTTCACCCATAAGTGCTTTTCTTATAAGGACTTCCTAGAAGCACAAAAAGGAAATTAGTTTGATATGGTATTACAAACAATAATATAAATATTATAGCCCCATGAAGGCAGGCATAACATCTTAGACTTATATACCCATGGCTACCCTAAAATAATATCTATCACACAGTATGCCCTCAAAATTTGTTGAATTAATAGGTAAGTTATTCTTCACAATGAGGCCCAAGTTTCTTCTTATGGAAAACAAAATAACAGTAGCTTCTTTCAAGGATTGGTTGCAAGAATTAAAAGCAAGCAAGCAGATAAGATGATACCATGAGAAAGTGAAATGTGGTAATAGATATACAGCTTTCATATAAATCTAAACTTATTCCAAAATTTAAAAAAGATATCAAAGCACTTAAATGAACATCTGATAGGTAGCTAGTGTGATCAACAAGTATTTCTTCATCCTCCTCTTTCAACCTCACCCACGCACTCAGAGGATCAATGATAGTGATAATGATCTAGGGGACTAACTAGCTAACCAGCTAAGCAAAGTAGAGATTTGCTGGCCCTATTTGTTGGTTAGTTCTTAAAACATAAAATGGCCCTGAATTATTTAGAATATTTTCACCAGATACTACCAAAGGACTCCACCACAAACACCTCTCACTTTTTCTTCTTTACCCTCTTACAGTTTTTTGAAATTTGTTGTTCTCTCAAGCAGTACCATTGACACTTCCTGTCATTTCTTGGTAGTGACTGTCATCTTAACATATGGTCACCAAAGCTACTGCTTTTGGAAAAGAAGAATTTGACTTTATTCAAAATTTAACTAGTTCCCAAATGTTCTCAAGCCTTAGGCCTAATATTCATGAAGAGGCTGCCTGCTTAAACTATAAAAATATTCATTCCCTTGAAATGCTAACAAGTGTTTCCACAGACATTTTTCAATTAATGGTGAAATAATTCTCAAAAGTCTATATTCCTATGAGTTTTGGTGAGACATTTATTCTTGCAACTGACAATTATATTTTTAAAGTTCTTTCAGAAAAAAAAGAAGTGGGAAATCTTTCTAAAAAGTAATGTTTTATTTTTTTTAATATCAGAAAGTTAAAAAAAAGGTTTAACATGAATGATCAACTCATCACTTTTGAAGTATATACAGAACCATTTCCTACAGGCTTAGAAGTAAAACAAATATAAATACAATCATTCTCCCCATGACTTCTACTAAAAACTAGAAATGTGTTACCATTAAAAATTATTTTAAAACAGTTTCCTTAAAAATTAACTAAATGTTTTTAAAGAAAAATAAAACATTGATATATTCAAAATATACTTCTTTAAAGAAGCTTATAATGTATCAAATATTACTAATTTCTATCAGAGAAGCAAAATATATTTTTTGGCACTTCTTAATACTTTCAATTATTTTCTTATCATAGGAACATACCTGCATCCTTACTCACTTTCTATTCTCAACCTAGGTCTTTACTTTATATGAACTCTGCAAAATTTAAAGAAAATAAGAAGTAAAAGTCAAACTGAAATAAATAGTTACAAATATCTTTCATGGACAAGACTGTTACAAATAAATGCCAGCTTAGTTAGGACAAAGTAGTCTTTCACTTAGTCCAGTGGTTCAGACTATGTGGTCTCATGACTTCCTTTATGCTCTTAAAATTATTGAGGCTCCAAAGAATTTGTTTATGTGTTACAACAATTAATATGTGCAATAATGGAAATTAAAACTAGGAACATTTTAGAGCATTTGCTTAAGTATTTTAAAACAATTAATAAATCATTACATATTTACAACACATTTTTATAAAAATATTATTTTCCCTAGTCCAGAAACACCTATATTTGTTTCCATATGAAAATTAGATTTATATCATGAGCATCAAGGGAAAGTATTGTTTCAGAAAGAAGTGCCATGTTTATTCCCAGCTCGGGGGAGTAAAGTGTGATAAAATGTACTAGACACCAGCATGACAAACAAAGGATCTGAGAAAACAATTTTCTCACATTTGAATATGATGTTGGATTTTTGGCAAAAGATTTTCTGGTAAAATTTTATACTCCGGTAGAAAAATTATCTAATTTCTGACTGTGATCAGAATAAGCATAACATGGCTCCTACTTGCATGCATTGGTTCTGACTTAGAACTCTAAGTCATATATGGCCTCATAATTAAAACACAGCACACCTTTTGCTCAGAGTTCTTTAGTTAGGTTGACCCTTTTGTAGGATATATTTAATATTATATGTATTAATTAAAAGATGGACTGGGGTTTCCTTCAAATTAACTAAGCCAGAAGCTACTCCACAGTATCCCTGGAGACTCTGGAGAAAAAGTGGGTCCTACATAATAATAAAAAAAAGACAAAAAAAAAAAAACCCACCTGTGATTTTTTATTAGCAATAACCTTACACTTTGCAGAAGACAACTAGCATAGACCTCTACATAAAAAGGCAAAATTTAATGAAAGAAAGGCTACTTTCTCATTTTATTTCTAGTCAAGTAAAAGCCTTAGGTCTGTCAAGTAAAGTGGTATATACCAATCTTAAATGCATGAGTTATGCACACTATTTGTAGTAACCAGAGCTGTTACTCCCTTGTGATTTACCCAAACCTAAAGTAAGTTACTGCTGTGCAGCCAGTATTACCCCATATAACATTATAGCCTACTACTACTGATTAACAAACTTGACTGATTAGATTCTCCTGGGGTGAATGCTGAAATGTGTATTTACAGAAAGCTTCCCTGGTGATACTAATGTAGCTTTTGGGTCTAAACAGTGTTACATGAGAGTTAATAGAGACATCGATTATAGCATAAATTTCCATATCAAATGAATTTTTCTTTAAAAAGAGAAATTCTATTAATAAAAGCTAAACAAACATAACTGACAACCACAATACTCCTTTTGATTTGTTTAATAATTAAGTCAAGTTCATTCTCACCTGCTTTGCAAATGTGGTTGTCTCTGGCTGCAAATCCTTTTTCATCATATCCCTTTCCTTTTCACTCAGCTCACTCTTCCTCTCAGCCTACTAGTCTCAGGGCAATCATTTTACTTTCATTTTTCTTTTTTGTTTTTAACTTATTTTGAGAGAGAGACAGACAGAGCACAAGAAGGGGAGGGACAAAGTGGGACAGAGAGAATCTCAAGCAGGCTCTGCACTGTTAGCACAGAGCCCGATGCAGGGCTTGAACCCACAAACCATGAGATCATGACCTGAGCTGAAATCAAGAGTCGGATGCTTAACTAACTGAGCCACACAGGTACCCCACTTTCTTAGCCTTTTTAAGGATCCCTTGCCTCCCATCTCCAATCTCCTCCTCCTGTATCTATCCCTGTTTATTTCCTTCATGCCACTAAATTGTATTGTCTGTATTCCTTTTTAAAGGTTTATTTTATTTTGGAGAGGGAGAGACAGAGCACAAGCAGGGGAGGGGCAGAGAGAGAGACACACACACACAGAATCTGAAACAGGTTCCAGGCTCTGAGCTGTCAGCACAGCCTGACACAGGGCTTGAACCCACGGACGGGGAGATCATGACCTGAGCCAAAGTTGGCGGCTCAACCGACTGAGCCATCCAGGTGTATTGTCTGTATTTTTACTCACTGTTAGTCTCTCCCCACTAGACTTTGTCTTTCTTTTCACCATAATAACCCTAATGCCTAGAACATTTGGTAGAGGGTGGGCTATATTAGTCAGGGATTTTGAGGGCAAGCAATAGACATCAACCCATTTAATTAAACAGATAGGCTACCCAGTCAGAAACAAAGCCCAAAAAGCATGCTGCAGAACCAGTCTGGTGAGAAAACCGCCATCTTTGGCTCTGGATGTCTGCCCAGCTGATACCACCAAAATGGAGTTTAGTGACATAAGGATTGCTATGCCTGGAAAGTAGATGTTGCTTTACTCACTGCTTCTGCTGCCATAACCCATTATTAAAAAAAATTCTAGACCTTCACCAGGCAGATCTGATCCAAAATTCTTTCTGTTTAGCAGAGCTTAGGTTATAGGCCTGCACTCCTTGTAAGAAGGTTGAGAATATAAGCATATTCAGCTTCTACAGTGGCAGGTGAAATTGGCCTTATACAGAGGAGTCCCCAAATATAAGAAAAAGGCTCACCTTCTAGGAGGCCAAAATGAAGATAAATGTCTCCATTTAAACAGACTCTCAAATATTTCTTAAATAAACCATAAACTATATTGAAAGATATTATTAGAGTAAGTTTTAAGTAAGAAAATGTAATGATAAATTTTCTAGTATTTAACTGCTATCAATTACTCCTTCTTCTAATTCTGGTTTCTTCCTTACAGACTTGAAAAAAGTCTGTGTTTCCAAGCAGCTCTTGAACTTCTTTAACCACGATGTGAGAGACCATGTCAGGTACATTACAGATTCCCTTTAGATGAAGGACTTGTTGCCTGGCTGTTGGGAAAGTGGTCAGCCATCAACTTTAAGCTACATAGCTTTTCAACATAAAAAATATCAGGTACTGCTAGATAAAGTATTCAGTGTTTGGTGCTCTTTTAATTTTGCTTTAAAATTTCAGTGAACACAGACCAAAAAAGTTTGAGGGTAATACATAATTAAGCAACAAATACTCTCAAAAGTGTTAAAATTTGAGCTCTTCGGGGCCTTTTATTTAAGAAATGCAAAGAAACTGATGGAATATTGATATTCTCAACCAAAAATTAAACAGAAATCTAAAAATATCACCCAGAAACCACTTTATAGTTCTATTTTTAAATGTTACTACATAGAAGTCTGGATTATAAAATGCTTAAATTATATTTTTGTTCTTCTTTCCCAGTACCTTCCCCTCACCCCCAAAATCCTTGGTTTTAAATAAGCAGGATATAACACTGAATTTACCTCACAGCTATGGTGTCTAATTATCATTTTCAGAGCATAGGTAGGAAATTGCAATTGAGAAATAGTTTGCCCCAAGGAACATTTCAGGTTGTAAAGCACTGAATCAACAAAAGCAGGAACTCTGAACTTTACCTTCCTACTAACAGATTCTAGATTGTACCCTGAAGAAAAATAAGTACCTAAGCATCCTGTGCTGAAAAAATTATTTTGTTTAGAAAATAAGTTAAACCCGCGTCATGCAAAAGCAGGTTTTTTAGTGTGACCTTAAGTTACAGAGAGGAAGCCACTCCCTTATTAAGACATATCCAACTATGGAAATAATGTGGAGTTCCCAAATTAGTAACAGTTTTATTATTACCACAGTGTGGAAATAAATTCTGTTCTTTTGCCCTGTTACTCAATCTGGTAATTATACATGTAAAACAAAGTTATTCCTGGCAACTCCAAAGCCAAAATTCTAACTGTTACGTTGTTAGGTTTAGAAAAGAGAGAATTCTGGTAAAGAAAAAAAAAAAAGTCCTGCATAATATATATGTTATATTTTACTGACTCAATGTAATCCAACAATGGCTAACACTGAACACCCTAGTTTTCTCACATTTTTACTAGTCAGACAACCTACATGATATGAGGCACACTGACTTTAGTTTCTAACAATGGCAGCATTCAAAATGCTAGAAGAGGGACAGGAAAAAGAATAAATTCAGAAAGTACTCCATATTAAGCCTCCATGAGCAACATATTTGGGGGATTTACTTAGGCAATGAAACACAACCAACAATTTACTGCACAGCTGTATTATTATAATGACAATGCACAGATGTCAGGCTGTATTTAAAAAAATCAGTTATACCTCTCTACAGGAAATACCCTTTAAACAGATTGAAAGTAAAAGGATAGAAAAAGATATATCATTCACACAGAAGCCATAAGACATCTGGAGCTGCTATATTAATGGTAGACAAAGTAGGTTTTAAAGCCAAAATATTACTAGAGATGAATAAAAACATTTAATAATGGTAGAAATGTCAATCCATTGGTAACATTTAGTAATTATAAACATACATGCTCCTAACAACAAAGCCACAAAGTTCATGAGTAAAAAAACTGACAGAACTGATGGGAGAAATAGACAATTAAAAAAGAGTGTTTGGAGACTTCAATACCTCATTTTCAGTAAGAGAGAGAACACCTACATAAACAATGACAAGGAAATATAAGACCTGAATAACACTACCAACTAACAAGGCCTAACAGACATCTATAAGACATTCCATCCAACAACAGAGCATACATATTCTTCTCAAGTACACATAGAACATGCTCTAGTACAGGCCATACATTAGAGCATAAAGTAACTCAATGAATTTAAAATGACTGAATCATACAGAGTGGATTGAAATTAGAAACCAGTAATGGAAGGAAATTTTGAGTAATTCACAAATATGCAAAAAATAACAACACAGTTAAATAGTCAATTAATCAAAGATGAAATAACAAAGGAGATTAGAAAATATTTTTAGATAAATGATAATGAAAACCAAAAAAAGAAAAAATATGGGACAATTATGGGGTGCAGCTAAAGCAATGCTAACAAAGAAATTTACAGCTATACCATGATATGAAAACAACCTAAGTGTCCATCAATAGATGAATGGATAAAGATGATGAAGTATATATATACACAATGGAATATTACTCAGTCATAAAAAAGAATGAAATCTTGTCATTAAAGCATGTAACAACTTAGATGGACCTGGAGGGTATGATGCTAAGCAAAATAAGTAAGACAGAGGAATACAAATACCATATGATTTCATTTACAAGTGGAATATAAAAAACAAATAAATGAACCAAGAAACAAAATCAAAATAGATTTATAAATACGGAAAACTGATGGTTGCCATCAGTTAGGGGATGGGAAATAGGTGAAGAGAATCGAGAGATACAAATTTCAGTTGTAAAGTGAGTAAGTAAGCCAGGAGGATGAGAATACAGCAAAGGGAATATAGTCAATAACACTAATGACTTTGTATGGTGGCAGATGGTAATCACACTTATCATAGTAAGCCCAATAGTGCATAGAATTCTCAAATCACTACATTGTACACCAGAAACGAATATAACATTGTATGTCAATTATACTTCAATAAAAAAAGTTTATAGCTATAATGCCTCCATTAAAAAAGATCTTAAATCAATAGATCAACTTTCTATATTAAAATACTAGAAATACTATAAAAAAGAAGAGGAAACTAGAAAACTGAATCCAGCACTACATAGGAAGGATTACATATGATGCCCAATTTATATATTTATCACATATATACCATAGATATATATATATAGGTCATATGTATATCATATCAATGTAGGAATGGCTCAATATCTCAAAATCAATTTATGTAATACACAAATTGCACAGTATCAATAGAAGGGGGAAAAATCACACAACTGTCTAAATAGAAAGAGAAAAAGCATTTGTTAAAAGCCAACATCCTTTCATGATTAAAAAAAAAATAATCAACAAACTATGAATAGAAGGGAACTTACTCATCCTGATAAAAAGAATCCAAGAAAAACGCACAGTTAACATCATACATAATGGTATGAGTGATTGAATGCATTCTCCCTAATAAAACAAGGATGTCCACTCTAACTACTTGCATTTAACACTCCTAGAAGCTGCAGCCAGGGTAATTAATCAGGAAAAGAAGAAGCACACAGATTGAAAGCAAAAAGGTAAATCTATCCCTATTTGTAGAGGATATAATCTTGTATATAGAAAATTCTAAGATCTAGACACACGGTCAATAAAGAAACAAGGGCCCTGAATGAGACATTGGATCAGATGGACTTGACAGATATATTTAGAACTCTGCATCCCAAAGCAACAGAATATACTTTCTTCTCGAGTGCACGTGGAACATTCTCCAAGATAGATCATATACTGGGTCACAAAACAGCCCTTCATAAGTTTACAAGAATTGAAATCATACCATGCATACTTTCAGACCACA
>NW_024412421.1:22942845-22964037 GCF_014898765.1 Herpailurus yagouaroundi | reverse complement strand
TACAAATCAAAACCACAATGAGATACCACCTGACACCTGTCAGAATGTCTAACATTAACAAGTCAGGCAACAACAGATGTTGGCAAGGATGTGGAGAATGAAGATCTCTTTTGCACTGCTGGTGGGAATGCAAACTGATGCAGCCACTCTGGAAAACAATACAGAGGTTCCTCAAAAAATTAAAAATAGAACTACCCTATGACCTAGCAAGGCACTACTAGGTATTTATCAAAGGGATACAGGTGTGCTGTTTCGAAGGGACACATGCGCCCCAATGTTTATATCAGATCTACTGACAATACTCCAAGTATGGAAAGCACCATCGATGGATGAAGGGTCAAAGAAGATGTGGTATATATATATACAATGGAGTATTACTCAACAATCAAAAGGAATGAAATCTTGCCATTTGCAACTACATGAATGGAACTGGAGGGTATTATGCTAAGCAAAATTAGTCAGAGAAAGACAAATATCATATGACTTCACTCATATGAGGACTTTAAGATACAAAACAGATGAACACAAGGGAAGGGAAGCAAAAATAATATAACAACAGGGAGGGAGAAAAACATAAGAGACTTAAATACAGAGAACAAACAGAAGATTGCTAGAGGGGTTGTGGGAGGGGAGATGGGTAAATGGGTAAGGGGAACTAAGGAATCTACTTCTGAAATCATCGTTGCACTATATGCTAACTAACTTGGATGTAAATTAAAAAAGAAAAAAGAAACTATAATTAGATATACCTAAAAATGCAGTTTTATATCAGTCCTTTTGATTTATAAGAGAATAGTCACATTTTTCTAATTATAATGGGAATTTCAGTTTTAAAAAATTTCTCTGCTTTTTATTATTTTGGTGGGGGGAGAGCAGGCCACGTATAAATTGTCCTTAGTTCTCTGATCCTGACTTATAAAACTTACTGATATTTTTAGTTGTCATAAAATACATATAACATATTAATCATTTAAAGTATATGGTTCTATTGCATTAAATACATTCACATTGTTGTGCAACCATCACCACCAACTACCTCCAGAATGTTTTCTTCTTCTTTAACTGAAACTCTTATACTGGGAATTTCAAATCAACAACTTTTAAAACCTGGATCACACAGATTAATGGTTGCCTAGGGCTGGGGTATTGGGGAAGAATAGGCAGAGATTGCTAGAAAGTGTGGGGTTTCCTTCTGGGAAATAAAAATTTTCTGAAATTGACTATGGCAATGGTTGCTCAACTGAGAATAACAAAAATCACTGCATTATACATTAACATTTTTTTAATGTTTATTTATTTTTGAGAAAGAGAGAGAGACAGAGTATGAGTGGGGGAGGGGCAGAGAGAGAGGGAGACATAATCTGAAGCAGGCTCTAGGCTCTGAGCTGTCAGCACAGAGCCCGATGTGGGGCTCAAACCCACAAACCATGAGATCATGACCTGAGCCGAAGTCGTATGCTTAACCAACTGAGCCACCCAGGCACCCTACATTGTACATTTTAAATGGGTAAATTGTATAGTATGTGAATTATATTTTAATAAAGTTGTTAACAAAAACACACTTGGATCACAAAGAGAAGACAATAAGAGGAGGATCTGATTAAACACTAGGATTAAATGGGAAGGGAGGGTCTTATCCAATTTAGTGAAGATCCTTCCTTAATATCTACTCCTTTCATCCTTGTCCTTTGTTTTTAAGTATTTTTAAAAATTTTAGATTTATTTTGAGAGAGAGAGAGAGAGAGAGACAGAAAGAGAGAACAGAGTAGGAGTATAGAGGGAGGGAGAGAGAGGATTCCAAGCTGGCCCTGCACTGTCAGCACAGAGCTTGACATGGGGCTTGAACTCACAAACCTTGAGATCATGACCTGAGGTGAAATCAAGAGTAGGACACTCAACTGACTAAGCCACCCAGGTGCCCCCCTCCTTGTTCTTTACTCTAGTTTTGTATACATGGTGCTCTCAGAAAAGTCACAACTTCCCATCCTTTTCCTTTCCTCTTTTGGTTTTTATTTTACTAATCAATAATATACACATACAACATATGTAACAAGCTTATTTCATAAATCATAAGTAATCTAGAAGGTGAGTCTGGTGTTAACTCCCAATGGATAAAGGAGACATTCTCATCTTGATTCTGTTTTAGATGCTTATGTTTTGTCACCCTCATTCTGGGTTGTGTACTGACGATTCTCTGTATGCCCGAAATATCATTCCATGTGCCACAACAGCCTATGTGAGACTTACGCCGCCTTCTATCAAGACTCTCATATTAAATTCAAAGAATTTTTGGTGTGGTGTAAATGTGGAAAGTTCACACTTTAATACACATCCTCCACTTGCTCTGTTATATAGTTATAACTATTACAATGGCCGATAGTAATTCCACTGATCTGTACAATGCTACTGAATGACCTCTCTGCATTTCTTCTTACTTACATCGTGTTTCTCAAAAGCAACAATACTTCCTTTATCCAAACAGTAAAGAAGAGTCAAAACTGGCTGTCAGAGGTCACTACTCAGTTATGCTTACAAATTAGAAGGTTAGGCAAGTTTTGCTTGGAGCTTGCTTGCAGGTAATATGAAAATAATCAACTAAATTATTCCCAATGTCCTCTTTGAAAAAGTGATCAAACTATTTCAAAGAAAACACTTTCCTGAAACTGATACATTAAAGCTGTTCAGTTAAATTAATAAAATACCATTATCCCAGCCCATAATGGTAGAGCCATTATCCACCCTGAGACAGAATACTTCCCTCATAAGAGTTTACACAAAATGGCTTACTTTTGGTCTGAGAAGAGCAATATATACAATCTACAATGTAGAGTGTACGTAATTTCCTTGCTTTTAAACATGAATGAACTGACTTTGTAGAATCAACATGCCATAAATTCAGTTCCTGATATAAAACAAGCTTTGTCAAATAGTTTATATTTTTTTTTTGCCAGGTTTCTGCAAAAAGTGTTGAAGTTTAAACTGCAATAAGTTTGTTAAGATTGTATGATTGTTGTTGTTTTACTGCACGCAGACACTCAAGCCCATATTCCAGAGATCCTTTCAGACAATCAAAAGCAGAATTTTCCAAGCAGGCAGATGTAGCTCATTACATCTGCTATGGACCGTGAAAGCCACTTGTCAATAGTGTCGAAAGACTATTACTCATTTCAGTCTTTCCAAAGACGACAGATCTTTCTTTGACCAAACATTAGTGAAAAACTCTGAGCTTGGGGCTGTGACTGGAAAAGCCCATCACACATGGATAGAAACACAGTAGAGAAACTAAAGCTAAGTGGAGATAGCAGTTTGATGTTCTAGCTTTTCACCTTCACATACCAGAGCTTCCACCTAGATTCCAAGGAAAAAAAGAAAAAAAAAAAACAAAACGAAACGAACTAGGAAAAGCAATGTACCTGCATCATGCATGAAAATCCTACCACCTGACCTGACAGAACTGTCAGTCTGAATGGCAAATTCTCTGCATAGGAATGAGTTTTGTAATCTCAGCAGCTCAAAACAGAGAAACTTAAAGGGCCAATCCAATCAGTTTTGAATGTCAGTGACTGTCCAAGCAATGTAATTAATCAGAAAAATCAGGATCACACTCAGAAATTGTTTATGTCCTTATTCAGCAATCACAAAGACAACTAAGGAGACTCCAGACATTTAAAATTCTGTAGAATTGAACTGAATATTAATATGTCCAGCCAGTATGCCAAAAACAAAAATAATGTAACTATCTGGATAATTTGTGCAAACATTAAGTAATCCTACTCTCCATACATTTTTTAAATCTAGATAACTACTTAATACTCAACTAAAATTTAGCTGGGGAGATAGAGCCTGATGTTCAGTGAGGCATTAACACTAAGAAGGATTCCAAGGTGCAGGTTATGTTTTATTTCTTGATCAAGGTGCTAATTACACAGGTATTACTAAGTTATAAAAATTCATTGAGCTGTACACTTGCAATATGTGAATCTTTGTGATCAAAGAAACTTTGTGATCAAAGACACATCATGTCCTCCAGTCAACTGCCCCATGAATTCAGTCTCTCCAAAAAGCTATAGTATCAAATTCCCATTTGATCAAGATCATCTCAGCTTCACACATACTTGTTTTTCAGCTTTTCAAGCTCAACTATTCAAGGGAGACTCAAGTTAGACACATTAGAGCAATAGAACAAAACGTTTGGGTCTCTCATAACATAGTTTATAACAATGACAATTATTTCTATTTTAAAGACCTACAAAACTATTTTTTATTTTTATTTTTTGTTTTTTTTTCAAAACTATTTTTTAAATAGTCCTGAAAATTAAGATATTTTATTTCTAGAAAGACCTACTAAACCATAATTCATGAACATTACTCTTTAATAGTCACAAAGTAGTGTGTGAAAAATACAGAAGATTGAGTACAATATTTCATTGGTAGAGGGCACTCAAAATATGTGCTGTTGATAGCAAAGGCAAATCAAAAGATATACTAAAACACTGCTGAAACTAATTATGAAAGATCATAATGGGAAAAAGACTGAGACTCATATATGAATTCCAACTTTGTAAGATACTATTAGATGATATACCTCTCTTCAAGTCTAAGAGATGCAAAAGTCTTAAAGCTATAGTTATTCAAAATGCTGTATAAGCTTGCTATTTCTGTAAGGTGGAATGATAGCTCAGCATCATCTCAGCTAACAGTATCTTACAATATCAACCTTAGAGGGTTCCCTTCAATCCCCCCTCCCTCCCCCCCCCCCTCAAACTCTATCTGCTTTGAGAGAGAGAGAGAGAGAGAGAGAGAACATTGCATGAGCAGGAGAAGGGTAGAGAGAGAAAGAGAATCCTAAGCAGGCTCTGAATTGTTACCACAGAGCTGGGGCTTGAACCCATGAACTGTGAGATTATGAGTATAGCTGAAATAAAGAGTCAGAGGCTTAACTGGCTGAGCCACCCATGCGCCCCTCCCTTCCTTTTTATGAGACACAGGTTACACAATTGTGGGATTAAAAAGGCAAGAGCCAAAACAAAAACAAAAAAAAAAAAAAAAAAAAAAAAAGAAAAAGTACACTTTCAAATTCACATGTACAGGGGCACCTGGGTGGCTCAGTCAGTTAAGTGTCTTAACTCTTGATTTCGGCTCAGGTCATGATCTCACAGTCAGGAGACCAAGGGCAGAGTCAGCCCAGCTCTGCACTAGGCGAGGAGCCTGGTTAAGATTCTCCCTCTCCCTCTGCCTCTGCCCCTCCCAAGTGCACACACACATATGTGTGTGCTTGCTCTTGCTCAAAAAAAATTTCACATGTACAATTTTATACATATCACAAAAATCTCAACATTTTGATAATTAGCATACGAGGCTGAGGCAAGTAGTAACTGCCTTCATTTCTTCAAAAAAATTCACTTACTTTTTGTTTGCCTAAATTATCAAGTAGACAAACCTCAACTGAGAATGTCTAAAAGGCACAGAAAGTAATGTTTTTGGTTAGTATTTGCTTCTGTTAATAATACAACAACAATTTTAAATCTGACTCCAGTAACAGAGCATTCTTCTTCCAAAATGAACAATTACATAAGCCACTATAGCTTAGAATATAGTGGGTCAAAATTCTGAGAAAGAAAAATGGTTAAATTCGGTCTTAACCTTTCAGTTAAAATAAAAATGTTTATGCTTGTCTAATATTAATGTCTGTGCAATGCTCATTTTTACCACATTTTAAAAGTTATACCTTTTAAAATGTATTTTTAGCAGATGAGCAGCCCAAAGTAATCAGCCCAAAGTTCACATCAGTTCCTCTCTAACATTAACCAATATTTCAAGGGAATCTTCTCTAGATTTAAAAGAGAAGCCTAATATTTCCAAATAACCAAAAGTTGAATGAACTATTAACTATCAGCAATATGAAATTGCCATTATTCTAAGTCAAAACAGTTAAATCATGGTAATTTCATGTGGCTTACCCTAACAATAGTTCTTTACACAGTTCCAACTCTATTCTAGAAAAAAGCAAATACACACAAAAAAATGTTTACATCATGTGCAAATACATGTAAAAAATGTTTCCAAACAAACAACTAAATGCGATTGTACAAAGAAATAAAAATGGTGGGTTTTAAGAAAATGGGAAAAAAATCAGGTAGTTCAACAGGTTACTGAAATCCTGGTGGTGATCGATAAATCGACTTCTGCTTCACTTTTTATGAAGAGGCTGTACTTAGCAAATCACTATGTAAGCTGCCTCAATAACAGCACTCCTGCTATCAGGTTTACTTGCAATGATTCCAACAAAGAAATTAATTTCTTAGATGACAAGAAAAGGTTATCTGAAACAGGGAAAACACAGGAGACTGAGCTTTCTGCTAATAAAACAGACGAATATCAGTCTAGGCACTGAATCCAGAGCTGTTTTATGCTCTGCAAGATCTGAATTCCCTATAGTCTAACTACTACCATTACTTTAGACACATACACATCTACCTATACACACATACCCATATTATACACACACACACACACACACACACACACACACACACTTGCCCCTCTTCACCTGTTTTAGCAAGGTTCCTAGTCACAGCACAGAAACTTCCATGATTTTGAAACCAAAGCCTGGGCAAACTAAGATTGTTAATTACCGTAATCTACAGCTACACCTTGCATGTGCACATATGTGTATAAATAAATAGATCAACACTCACCCAACCACATCTCAAACTCCCAAGAATGCTTTTCTGAAACTATAGTGAACTTACTAACTCTTCAGAAAATAAGTAGTGCTATGAAATTATCCAATAACTTTAACTTGCTTTATGACTACATCAATTAACTATGTAACTGGCAGTGATCAAATCTGAGAACTTGGAAACTGCCATTCATCACAAATCATCAGACCTACTCTTTCCACAAATGTTTCAGGCTTAAATCATATTTATAGAGTTAAGCATTACCATTGACAACTTCTTATAATTATTCTATGTTGTAAATATGAGGAAAATCTCTGTGGCATTCCATAGGTCCAAATATCAGCTTCATTACTTACCAGTGATGTACCTTAGGAGAAAATGCTTAACCTTAATTCTTTATTTCCTAGTGTATTACATAGGGATACTAGTACTTACCTCATAGCGATTTTCCCGAGTATTAAATGAGGCAATGCATATAAAATCTTAGTACAATACAGTAGCATGAAATTAATTCTCAATAACATTACTATGATAGTTGCTAATAGTATTATTGTACAGTTAAGAACTGTGCTTTGAAGGTAGCAGTCATCTATTCCTGTTTTCTTTGGTGGAAACATTTTCTATTAAAAATAATTTATTTCCTTTTATAATATTTAGATTTCCAGAATTATTATTTCTGACTGTAAAAACTATGAGAATCTTGAGCAGTTTAAAAGAAAGAATGCTCTTTATAAAATTACTTCTTTATATGGAATTTCTTCCCATTATTGAATTTCAAAATCAGATGTAATAGTGCAAGTAAAGAATAAAAATCAGGGCTTCTTGCCCTCTAACTTTAATAAACTACCATATTTAATGGGCTAAAATGCAGATGATAGTTTTATCTGTGCTAAAAAGAACAAGTGTTGGGGTGCCTGGGTGGCTCAGTTGGTTGAGTGTTCAACTTTGGCTCAGGTCACGCTCTCATAGTTTGTGATTTCAAGCCCTGTTTCAGAATCTGTGCTGACAGCTCAGAGCCTAGAGCCTGCTTTGGATTCTGTCTATCCCTTGCTCTCTGCCCCTTCCCTGACCATGCTCTGTCTCTGTCTCTCTCTCTCAAAAATATACAAACATTAAAAATTTTTGTTTTAAAAAGGAAATAGTAAAAGAAAAAAGTATAAACATTAAATCAAAATAGAGTCAAATTAGATTTTAAAGTTTGAGGAAACCAAAATCTAACCCAAAGCCCTCATGTTATAAATAAGACACCAAAAAGGTGAGCTGTCCAACATCACATGGCCAGAATCAGAGATGTTACAATAAATCAGGTCTCCCGCTACCTACTCTAATTATATTTTCATTATACTTTTCTCCAAATCATAAGTTAATATCATGAAACAAATTCCTATTCCAAAATTTCTAATAAAAATCATCTTTAAATACACAATGATAATTAAGAGGTGTGATGAGAAGGCCGAGGAAAAATAACTAGTATAATGTAGTGGAAAATATACTTTGAAGTCTAACAGACCTTGTTTCAAACGCCAGCTCTGTCACTCCTTTATGCTGTGTCAATGGGCAAAGTACTTACTCTGAGCTTCAGGTTCTTCACTTGTAAAATGGGGATAATGTCACCTAGAACAAAATAAATAGATATAAAAAGGGTTAGAATTGTACATATAACACAACCCCAACAACAGTTGGGAGTCACACTTACCTATATTTGAGTCCCAACACCACAACTGACTTGTTGTTTGTCCAAGTTATAGAACTTCTTTGAGCCTGTGAAGTACTTTAACACAGAATATGGCATATAATAAAAGTGAAGAGTTTCAGTATTATTAGTATTACATATAAATCTGCTGCCACTTATTGGGTAGTGAATAATAAAAACAATGAACACTACTACTGATAACAAAACACCTGCTTTCATAGGTGAAACAGATGAACAAAGCCAATGTATTACATAAAAATTGATGTTACCTAAAATACGCCCATACCCTGAAATGTATAAAAACTTCCTAAGACTGAGATTAAATGTCAAATTCAAAAAGAATAAAAATTAAAATCTATCAAGTAAAGAGTTATTCTGTAGTGATATTTTTAAGAAAACTGTGGTTTCCAGGGTTTGGGACTTTACAATGCTCAGTTCATAAGTCAGGAAAATATAGTATGAAGTCAGAAGTTAGGCAATAGTAGAAAGTTTTCAAAGTATGAAATAAAGCTAAAATTATAGCAATGATACATTGAAAATCTGTAGAGGATTGTGTACAGAAGAAGCTGTCAGCTTTGGAAGACTGTATCTACTATGACATGGTTTTCATAAACCCCTAAACAAAAATATAATAAAAGAAAAAGAAAGTGGAAATCAACATTCAACACATTCAAATTTAAAAGAACCAATTCCCAGGTGATGAGAAAAGATCTCTGAAACTGGATGAAAAGGCCTGACTCTTAAATTCAAAGGGAAATTAAAACCACATAGTTTATACAAAACAGCATGAAAAAAAAATACATGAAGGAATAATTTGGTTTTCAGCTTCCTCTTTACATCAATTCTATTTTTAGATAAGATACAGTAGTTTAAAATGCTATCATGTCTTTAAGTTCCATTTGGTAGGGAAATACCTGTGTTGGCTTTGCTACTTCTAAAGGTAAATAGGAGGTTTTGCATTTAAGTTACAATGTGGACTACTTCAGAGTAACCTCATGCCAAAATGGCACATTTCTGAGGGATGCAAAGGTATTCAATAAAAAGCTTTTAAAGGCATATTTTTAAACTTGCAGCAGGAAAGCTTTTCTGTGTCAAGACAGTAATTCTTTTAACAGCATTGATCAAAATGTCATTCTTTTATGAGTGTACAATACCTTTTAATGGCATACAACAAGCCATTAGGGTTATACACCTCCGTATAGCAGACAGCTTACTGGAAAAAAGGGAACACTGGCCAAGATATAGTCAGTAGGTTTTATGCTTCTAATAAGGAATCTTTTCTCCTCTAACTGCTTCATTCTCAAGTCCCCAACTGGAATTATCCAAAGATTAAATGTAAGCTCTCTTCACTTCTATAATTTAGAAGCTCTTTCACAGAGGCCTAAACTTCAAGGTCTAAACTTTATCTTTGTGGATACTGTAGGATGGTCTTGAAACCAGTCTCTCACCCAGGGTCAGTGAGAAATTATTCATGAAGATTAGAAAAGAATGATGGTTATATTTACTTTGCTACTTTCTGGGGAAAGAAGAAAGTCAATTAAAAAAATGTTATGAGACAATCAGTTTTCATATTTATTTACAAAGCCAAACACTAAAGGAATATTAAAGTTATATATTACTCTACCACAAAATATCTCTTTTCATCAACTAATAGCGATTAGGTAATCTTTCGTAAAAGGAAACTAAAAATCATCTTGGGGTGCCTGGGTGGTTCAGTTGATTAAGTGTCCCTGCTCTTGAT
This sequence comes from Herpailurus yagouaroundi, assembly GCF_014898765.1. NCBI lineage: Eukaryota > Metazoa > Chordata > Mammalia > Carnivora > Felidae > Herpailurus > Herpailurus yagouaroundi. Next base: position 22,953,920 of record NW_024412421.1, on the reverse strand, counting down.
CTTAGCGCAGGTCTTGATCTCACAGTCCTGAGTTTGAGCCCCACATGGGGCTCTGTGCTGGGTGTGAAGCTGACTTTAAAAAAAATCATCTTGAAACAAGTCCTTCACTTCAGCCTATTATTGCTTAGAGGAAGAAAATAAATTCTGAAAGTATTTAGAAAATTTAAACACATGAGTATACAAACTCATGAAAAACTTCCACCAATTTACCAAATTTTTAATCACCCAGGAAATGGAGAGGTAAGGAGTTGTACAAAAATAGAAAGGGGGACTATTCCTGCTTTTCATGTTAAACCTTTACTTACTTACTTTTTGCTATTAAAGCAAATATGACTTAGGTACAAGTAAATTCTTGGAATTACAGAACTATCCCAGATAAATTGATTGTAGCATAAATCCTGACCTTTGGAAAATTATTTAAGGGCTTCATAGAGTCTAAAGAATGTTAGCAGTAATACTTACAATCCTGCACCAAAAAGTAAAACTCAACTTTACAGGCAATGCCAGATGCATTTCAAAACCTTTTGCATAAAGGCAAAGTTTAGAAACTGTCTCCTTTTAAAACTATGAGTGTATGGATGTGTGTGTGGTAGCACAGCGGGGGGAAAAACCAGTGACAAATAAAGGGAAGTTCTTATTAATGGCTTTCTAAATTCTGTAGTCAAACAAAAAGTTTTGTTTCAGGCAATATGGAGAATCAGAGTACTTACAACAACTCCATTACTGAAAACAATTAAAACTGCAGGGTAATATACAAAAATGCCTTCTTAAAAGCATCCTACTTGATAAAAATAGTAAGAAGTAATCAACTCAAAGTTAGTGAAAGTGCAACTCAGAAATGCTAAGTACTGAATCTGCTTTTGCTTTTGAGAAAATTTGGTCAACAATTTTGACCAAAGTTAAAACTTATAAATCTTATTTGGGATGAGGATTAGAAAACAAACATGAACAGCACCTAAGAGTCTAACTGGAGACTCTCCTCCCATTAAGCTGGGAACTCAAAGGGTTACTCCCCTCAATGTATAGACGATCAGGAATCTGGGCCTAAGGGACAGCAAGGAAAGTTGTCTTGGCAATGAGGAAAGCAAGGAAAACATAAAACCACAAGGAGTTGTAGACACAACCCAGAACTCATGTAAATATATATGCTAAATTCATATCACCGGAATGGGCCCCAAAATAAATAAATAAGTAAACATAAAGTGGTGCACAACTGATAGTATGCCCAGGAGCCAATCTGCAGCAAACACAAATGTGATCGGACTCTTAAATACATAAGTAAACAAGGTGCCATGAAAGAGAACCAGCAAAAACGAACCTATGAGGATTTCATTTCTTGGGAGGTTATACACATTTAATAGATGTAAAAAAATTTTTAAAGTGTAAACATATTTCACAGCACAGAAAAAAATACATGACCTAGAATGTTAAAAAGATGCATATACAAATTAAATACATAATAATTAAAATTTAAAACTCAGTAGAGAGGATAAGACAGATTACCTCAAAAGAAACTAACTTTTCCAATAAAAAGAACTAGAAAAACTAAGTAAAATATGTAAAACGACTAAGCAAAGGCACAGGGGAGCTACCAAAAGCAGCCAAGAGATACAAAAGAGATGTACATAGAAAGAAGCTCAACTTTGAGGATCAGTTTTCTTAAGTCATTTGCCAATTCTCAGTCAGGAGGCTGAGAAGCTAAGTAGAATTGTTAGCACTCACAGACGGCCGTGTGGGGAGAGGGTTTGTGTGGAAGGGGGTAATTTCTGAGATTGGGTACTGCTAGTGGTAAACCAGAAATGTATTAGAAGAATGAAACCCAGCTATATACCAGCTCAATCTCAGGTTGTATTATATATAACTGTCTCTAACTACCTATCAGAAACAAAACAAAAACAAAAACAAACAAAAAACCTCCTTGGGAAAAGTTGTTATCATTCAGATCTTCAAAATATCACAATGCCAAAGGGCCACTTGGGTGGGTCAGTTGGTTAAGCAGCTGACTTCAGCTCAGGTCATGATCTCACAGTTCAAGAGTTCAAGCCTGCAAAGGACTCTGTGTTGACAGCTCAGAACCTGGAGCCTGCTTTAGATTCTGTGTCTCCCTCTCTGTCCCTCCCCTTCCCGCCTGCTGTTTCTCTCTCTGTCTCTCTCTCTCTCAAAAATAAACACTAAAAAAATGTTTTTAAATATCACAAGCAATGTCTGATATTCCATTGACCATTACTAAGCCTATCAATAGACAAAACCACATTAAAACTTAAAAGAAGAAGATTACAGAATACACAGGTACTGATAATTCCAGTACTGATATTCCACCTGGAATTATCAGTACCTGTATATCCCAGACTCAAAAATATCTTTAGGGGCGCCTGGGTGGTGCAGTCGGTTAGGCGTCCGACTTCAGCCAGGTCACGATCTCGCGGTCCGTGAGTTCGAGCCCCACGTCGGGCTCTGGGCTGATGGCTCAGAGCCTGGAGCCTGTTTCCGATTCTGTGTCTCCTTCTCTCTCTGCCCCTCCCCCGTTCATGCTCTGTCTCTCTCTGTCCCAAGAATAAATAAACGTTGAAAAAAAAAATTAAAAAAAAAATATCTTTAATATGTTCAAAGAAATAGAAGAGGACTCCAGTTTCCTATAAAATAAGAACTACCACCTAAATCCAAGATCTCCACATAACTTTAACAAAACTGTAAAAATAAAAAGGGAGTGAAAAAAAACCCTCAAAATCCACATCTACACCATAACCAAGAGACAAAGACTAGCATAAACATCAAATACACATAAGTAGAGAAATGAACAACAAATTCCAGCAACCATTTCTGGAACCATGCTTTAAAAAGAGAGATAAATTAAAATTATGTATAAGAGAAGAGAAGGTGGCAAAATACAGATAAAATAAGCACCAGGAAATGGGGAAGTCCTTAAAACATGTCTAAGACCTGTTAGATCAAGTACTAGATACTGTGGAATCAAAAAGAAGAGGTTTGCAATCACAAGAAACAGCAGTGACAGTCTTGGGGAAGCATCACTTCTGGGAGAGACTTAGAAGTACTACTTCTTGGATGCTTGGTGGTAAAGAGAAGGAACAATAATGGTCCTACAGATATAAAAAAAAAAAAAAGCACAAAATTAGAGATAGGTCAAACCCTGTCACCCTCCTAAACAAATGCACCATAGATTCAAGATACCACACTTCATTATACTAACAGAATAGAGTGCTTTTCAACTAAGAAGCCTTGTAAACGCTCTAGCCATTTTCTATATAAACTATTATTGCTGGTAAAGAAAAAATTAAATTTTATAACTGATCATAAAACAGCTGGCAACAACTGTAAAAAGACTTATAAAAGAATACGGAACATAAGAATGAAAGAAAACTCTTCAGCTGATAAACACATCTTGAAAGAAAGCAAGAAAGGAAGGAAAGGACAAGACAAGACAGACACATGCCTCGGTGGCTCAGTTGGTTGAGTATCTGACTCTTGGTGTTGGCTAAGTCATGATCATAGAGTCACGGGATTGAGCCCTGTATTGGGTTCCACACTGAGTGTGGAGCATGCTTGGGATACTCTCTCACTCTCCCTCTGCCCCTCTCCTCTTGTCTCCTCTTCTTCTTCTCTCTCTCTAAAACAGACAAAAAAAAAAAAAAAAAGGAAAAGAAAAAAAGAAAGGCAGTCATAAGGTAGAGATAACTATTAAAATACCTCAACCTGATTTATGTTTTAAACAGTATTTACAAATATTGGGGAAAACCTTCAAATAAAACATTTAATAATTCAGAACCGAAATGGGTCTCATATCTTGACATCAGGAAGATGTGAAATGAGAGGTAACTGGTCTATAAAAGAAAGTGAGAAGAAAAAGACAAAAATCATTTTAGAAATGAAGAATAAATTATAAATTACTCGACAGAGAATAGGCTTGAATGAAAATATAGTAAGGGACATTGAATGAAAACAGCAAAAGAACAAAATGAAGAAACACTGTAATAAGAATCAGAGAGAAAGTGTTAATATACAAGAAAGAGAAAGAGGATCCAACACACATAAAATTGTGGAGCTAGTATTTAAAACTTGAATACAAAAAAAGAACTAGAAATAAGAGAAGACATGAATCTATACATTAAAAAGGCCTAGGAAAAACCTGGGCAATTGACACAAACACTGAATTCTGGGATGTATGCAATACATAATTAGATCTGAAAGGTGTAACTGGGGATGCAAATCTCCACACCCCCCACAATTGAGACATATGGCTCCCAGTTACTTCTGACTAGAGTCACATAGCCCATTGTTAATATTAAAGAAACCTGTAAAACCGCCTTAGTAAATAACATAAAATTGTCTCCTCAAAAGTCTGTGGCATGCTGTTCTGCTTGAGATAACAAATATAATGTTCCATGTTTGCAAGAAAAGTAGTAATATTTTGCAGCTTAGTAATAGTTACAGGATATAGAACATCTGCCTTAGTACTCTAGAGATACATTACTAATGCAAACCGTGGAGAGTATTTTGTAGTTCCGGGACTCTAAGCAGAATGACTAGTCTCCTGATGCAGAATGACAACCTCACTATAACAATCACATTAAAACCAGATAGGGAGATTACAGAAGGAACAAGAGGATCAAGAAAGGAAATATTATAGGACCTAGTCCATCAGCATGATCCAAGGCCCTGAGACATTACCCTGATTTTTCAACCTTTAAATACTTCTGGTTGTAATTCATCAGGAAGTTCAAGATTTTTCAAATTAGTTCCCTGTTGTCCTAAAAGATATAGAGCCCATCTTTCTTCACTATAAAAACTCAGTGTCAGTTTTTGCTGGATTGCTGCTCACTGGGTGGATAAACTCTCATTTGGTTTAGTTACAGAGTAAGAAAAAAAACTCTGAGATCATTTACACAGGAAGCAAAATCAAACTGGTATCAGATTACTCAGCAGCAACATACAAAGAAAGGTGATAGGAGGGTAGGAATCAAGGTATGCTATTGAAACTGACAAACCAAACAATGAAATTTTAAGTAAGCAAAAAGAGGATAAAAAAATTAATGGCATTATGAGTACTACCATAAAAATAACCACTAGAACAAAAATATAAACCTTCTAGAATATCAAAGAAAAAACAAAGAGGGTGAAGTAAAATATATACTACATAATGAGAGAAGATGTAATACATATGATAAATATATATACACAATATCAGTATAAAAACAGCACATAAAGACTTATCTTACCTATTTTTAAGTAAGATACTTTCAAATTGATTTACAGAGCAAAATTCAACTCTTCAATGTATTGCAGAAACTCATCTAAAATAATGTGATTCAAAAAGCAAAAATATAAGGGATGGACAAAGCTCCTTGTTCAAGACAAATGAAAACAATAAGAAAGTCAGTGTTCTAATTGTGATATTAGACATGGCAGAACTAAGGCCAAAAAACATTACATACTAAAAAACAACATTTGGGGCGCCTGGGTGGCTCAGTCGGTTAAGCTGCCGACTTCGGCTGAGGTCATGATCTCACGGTCCATGAGTTCGAGCCCGGCGTCGGACTCTGTGCTGACAGCTCAGAGCCTGGAGCCTGTTTCAGATTCTGTGTCTCCCTCTCTCTGACCCTTCCCCATTCATGCTTTGTCTCTCTCTCTCTCAAAAATAAATAAGACGTTAAAAAAAATTTAAAAAAAACAACAAAAAAACATTTTATGACCTAAAGCCACATTCAAAATAAATATAATAGTTATGACTATCTACATGCTAAATAACACAGCAACTACTTTGATAACATGAATCAAGGAAAATAAAAATGCAAGAGAGAAACCAACAGAAGACATCAATATACCTAAACTCAGTATAAGACAAATGAGCAAAAAATATTTTTTAAAAATCTGTGGAAGACATGAACTAAACAAAACTATATCAATATCTACATCTTTAAACTCCCATAACAAATAATTTCCTTTTCAAGTGTACATGAAACATTCACATTGACCAAATATTCTAAGTCTCAAAGAAACTTTCGATATCTTCCATAAAGTAGATACAACATAAGCAGTATTCTCCAATCATAGAGGTAGAAAATTAAAACAAAATCAAAGGTGCTTTTCACATGGTAGTTTTAGAACTATCCAGCAAAGTAAGTCCTCAATGAAAGGGGAAAGGTAACTTGACACACTAAATAAAACTGTAAAAATTGAAGACAATACCAAATGTGGGAAGAGATGTAGAGCAAGTGAAACTTATACAATACAGAGGGAACTGTAAATTGGTACACTAACTTTAGAAAACTCTTTGGCAATTTTTACTAAACTTAAACAGATCCCTGCTGTATGACCCAGCAATTCTTCTTCTAGACAGACAGACACATAGAGATATATGTACATATATACACATAAAAAAGACTAAGTGTATATGTCTCTAAAATGACATGTATAGGAATATTTATAGCTTGATAGCCAAACAACGTCAATGTGTATAAACAAGAAAACTATTATAGTATATTCACACAGTGCAATCGTGAAAACAATGAAAAACATAAATGACATCATGTGTTATTTTAAGTAAAAGAAACTAGACACAAAATAGCACATACTTTTTGAATAATTTTTTTTATTAATCATAGTTTTTTTAATAGAATTTATTGTCAAACTGGCTTACATACAACACCCAGTGCTCATCCCAACAACTGCCCTCCTCAATGCCCAGCATCTGTTTTCCCCTTTCCCCCACCCTCTCCATGCACCCTCAGTTTGTTCTTTGTATTTAAGAGTCTCTTGTAGTTTGCCTCCCTCCCTCTCTGTTTGTAACTATTTTTTCCCCTTTCCTTCCCCCATGGTCTTCTGTGAAGTTTCTCAAGTTCTCAAGTTCTTTCTCTGTATGACTTATTTCACTTAGCATAACACCTTCCAGTTCCATCCACATTGCTGCAAATGGCATGATTTCATTCTTTTTCATTGCTAACTAGTATTCCGTTATACATATAAACCACACCTTCTTTATCCATTCGTCAGTTGATGGACATTTAGGCTCTTCCCATAATTTGGCTATGGTTGAAAGCACTGCTATAAACATTGGGGTACAAGAGCCCCTATGCATCAGTACTCCTGTATCCCTTGGGTAAATTCCTAGTAGTGCTATTGCTGCATCATAGAGTAGATCTATTTTTAATTTTTTGAGGAACCTCCACACTGTTTTCCAGAGCAGCTGCACCAGTTTGCATGCCCACCAACAGTGCAAGGGGGTTCCCCTTTCTCCACATCCTCACCAGCATCTGTAGTTTCCTGATTTGTTCATTTTAGCCCGCTGACAGGTGTGACATGGTATATCAGTGTGGCTTTGATTTGTATTTCCCTGATGAGGAGTGACGTTGAGCATCTTTTCATGTGCCTGTTGGCCATCTGGATGTCTTCTTTGGAAAAGTGTCTATTCATGTCTTCTGCCGGTTTCTTCACTGGATTATTTGTTTTTTGGGTGTTGAGTTTGGCAAGTTCTTTATAGATTTTGGATACTAGCCCTTTATCTGATATGTCATTTGCAAGTATCTTTTCTCATTTCATCGGTTGCCTTTTAGTTTTGTTGATTGTTTCCTCTGCAAAATAGCACATACTTTTAAATGAAGTTCAAAATCAAGTAAAACTACTTGATGTCAGCCAGAGAATTTAGGCAAGAAACAGAAGTAAAAGACATCCCAATTGTAAAATAAATAAAATTATCTCTGTTCACAGTTGATGTGATCTTTTACATAGAAAACCTTACAGATCCCACAAAAAATTTTTAGAATAAATGAATTCAGCCAAGAAGTTGGATACAAAGTCAACACACACAAGTTAGTTACATCTACACACAAACAATGAACAATCTAAAAAGGGAATTATGAAAACAATTTCATTTATAATAGCAAAAAAAGAACAAAACATTTAGGAATTAACCAAGAAGGTGAAATACTTGTACAATGAAAACTACAAACATTGCTGAAAGAAATTAAAGAAAATAAAAATAAATGAAAACACATCTCATGCTCATGAATTGAAAGACTTAATACTATTGTGATGTCAAATACTACCCAAAGTGAGGTACAGATTCAGTGCAATCCCTATCAAAATTCCAATGATGCTTTTTGCAGAAAGAGAAAACCTCATCCTAAAATTTATATGGAATATCAAGAGACATCAAATACCCAAAACAATCTTGAAAAAGGAGAACAAATCTGGAGGGCTCATACTTCCTGATTTCAAACTTACTACAAAGCTACAGTAATCAAAACAGAGTGTTAATGGTATAAAGACAGACGTCCAGGCCAATGGAACTGAATAGAGGGCCCAGAAATAAATCCAGACATGTATGTATGGTCAAATGATTGTTTTAAATTTATTTTTTATTTTTTTTGTGAATATTAAACACACCACCACACAAGCAATGGGCCAAATAAGAAAGCAAATGTGAAATCAAAATGTCTCAAAACAAAAGAAAAATAAAACACAACACCCCAAAACCTATGGAATGCAGCAAAAGCAGATGTTAGAATGAAATTTATGCTATAAATGATTGTATTTTATTTTATTTTATTTTTTTTTCAACGTTTATTTATTTTTGGGACAGAGAGAGACAGAGCATGAACGGGGGAGGGGCAGAGAGAGGGGGAGACACAGAATTGGAAACAGGCTCCAGGCTCTGAGCCATCAGCCCAGAGCCTGACGCGGGGCTCGAACTCACGGACCGCGAGATCGTGACCTGGCTGAAGTCGGAAGCTTAACCGACTGCGCCACCCAGGCGCCCCTAAATGATTGTATTTTAAAAAAAAGTTTGAGGGCACCTGGGATGTTCAGATGGTTAAACGTCTGACTTTGGCTCAGGTCATGGTCTTGCAGTTCACGAGTGGGGGGCCTTGTGTGGGGCTCTGAGCAGACAGCTCAGAGCCTGGAGCCTGATTCAGATTATGGGTGTCTCTCTCTCTCTACCCCTTCCCTGCTTGTACTCAGTCTCTCTCTCCCTCCCCCTCTCAAAAAGTAAAATAAACATTAAAAATTTTGTTAAAAAGAAGAAAAAAGTTTAGGGGTGTCTGGTGGCATCTGACTCTTGATTTAGGCTTAGGTCATGACCTCACAGTTTGTGAGATGGAGCCCCACATCAGGCTCCACACGGAGAACACAGCCTGCTTGGGATTCTCTTGCTCTGTCAAAAAAAAAAAAAAAAAAAAAGTTCAAGTAAACAACATTATAGCACAAGGAACTAGGAAAAAAAAGAAACTTGGCTGATATTTAGTAGTGGAAGGAAATAACAAAGAAAAATAGAGACCAGAATAAATGATAACATAATATTGAAAGTATTGGCCAGTTTTTCCAAAGAAATAATCAAAATAGGTAACGCTTTAACTACATTAAGAAAAAAAAAAAAGAGAAGACTCAAAACCCAAATTGACAAATGGAAGAGAAAACAATACAACAGGTAACCACAGAAATACATAGTACACTAATATATTACTATAGAGAATTATAAAAAATCAAATAACTTCAGTCAAATGACTTCTGACAAGAGTAACAAGACCATACAATGGGGAAAGGACAGCCCTTTCAATAAATGGTGCTGGGAAAATTGGATATCCCCATGTAAAAGAATAAAACTGGATCCTTACCTAATCATACACAAAAACTAACTCAAAATGGATGAAAGATCTAAATGTAAGACCTAAAACATAAAACTTAGAAGAAAACAGAGCACAAACTTCATAACATTGGATTGGGCAATGATTTCTTGTATAGGACACCAAAGAAACAGGTAACAAAAGAAAAGACATACAAATTAAACTTCATGAAAATTATAAAATTTGTGCAACAAAAGACACTATCCACAAAGTAAAAAGGCAACCCATAGAATGGAATATTTGCAAACCATTTATCTGATAAGGAATTAAAATTCAAAATGTGAAGAGAATTTCTGAAACTCAACAACAAAGAACAACCCAATTCAAGAATGGGCAAAGGACTTAAACAGACCTTTCTCCAGAGAAGATACACAAATGGCCAATAAGCACATGAAAAGATGCTCAACATCACTAACCACTAGGGAAATGCAAGTCAAAGCTATGAGAATACCAACTCACACCCATTAAAAGCACAACTATCAAAAAACAAACGAACAAGGGGGAAAAATCCAGAAAATAACAAGTGTTGGTGAGGAAGTGGAGAAATCAGAACTCTCGAAACTGTTGGTGGAAATGTAAAATGGTAAAGCAACTATGGAAAACAGTATGGTAACTCCTCAAAAAATTAAAAATAGAACTTCCATATAATCCAGAAATTCCACTTCTGGATATGTATGTGTATATGTATATTTTACACAATAAAAAATTTTGATAAAACCTCATTGATGCTGATAATGAGAATTGTGGTTATCTCTGGGAAGATGGGTGGTAATGACTGGGAATACACAGGAAAATATAGAATGCTGAGAATGTTCTGTATCTTGATCTGGATGTATATATTTATAAAGAAAACCATAAATTTTTTTTTCCTGAACTATACACTAAAGATTAGTGCACCTGACACTCTTCACTAGATGTCAAACAACCAAAGCAACAAGAACAGTTATGAACAGACCCTTCATTAAAAAAACAATTCCAGGGCACCTGAGTGGCTCAGTCAGTTAAGCGTTGGGCTCTTGATTTAGGCTCAGGGTTGTGAGACGGAGCCCTACATTGGGCTCCGCACTGGGCATGGAGCCCACTTAAGATTCTCTCTCTCTTTCTTACTCTTCTTCCTGCTCATGGGAATGCTCTCTCTCAAAAAATAGGTAAATAAATGTCTAAAAACATAAGGTAATATATTCAGTCCCATTAGATACCAAGGAAACGCCAATTAAACTACTACTAAACTGTTACAAGATGAAGTACTATTTGACTGATTGATCAATCATATCAACCAATATACTATTTGTTAGAGGGCAAACTGGTACAACCATTTTGGAAAACTGTGATGCACCTAGTAAGCTAAAATATAACATTCTCTCAAAAAGTTGCTTGGCCGGGATAGAAAGAACATACTTAAAGATCATAAAAGCCATTTATGAAAAGCCCACAGCT
>NW_024412421.1:22925799-22942445 GCF_014898765.1 Herpailurus yagouaroundi | reverse complement strand
AAAAAAAAAAAAAAGTTGCTTGGCTTATTTATTTTATTTTAATCAGGTCCTTAGTCCAGGAGCCACAGTTCTTTTCTAGACATGCTTAGGTTTTTAGGTATCTTTTTTCATGACTCCATAGTTTTTATCTTTCTTTTTAATTATGAACATCTTACTTGCCCTATCAAGGATGGAGAGGCAGAGACTTTTCCGTAAGATTCTGTTTAATTGAAAGAAACTGAATAGATACCATACCTCCAATAATTGAACTTCACTCTGTGACATCTTAACTTTGAGGTTTTATCAATAGGTGTAAAGGTCAAGGCCTTGATTTGAACCTTGCTAAAAGTTTAATTGGCATTTGTCATTCAAAGCCTTTAATGATTTTTTTAGAAGGTAGATTAAAAAACAATTACATTTCTCCAAATTAATGTCTTTTTAAATTACCTTTTAATTACCTTTAAATTTAATTACCTTTAAATTACCTGTTTTTAAAAAATGACAGTTCCTCTCTGAGCTCTTCCTTCCTGTAATGCTTTCTAAATGTAGCCACCAGCAACCAACACTTGTCCTAGAGCTACAAAGTTAGTACATAATCTGCATCAAACATTGATAGTTAAAAAAACAAAAACAATAACCAAAAAACTCTAGGTTTCATGTAAGAGTTTATCCTTTGGAAAAGTTGATTGACCTGCATCTTATTACATCCTGCCTATTTACACAGTTGCTAATACAATAAGCCTAACAGCAATGGAAAAGAGCTATTCAAATACCAATCTACCACCCATTACCCCAGTTTCATTTATATAACTCTACAACTATGAAACATATTTTGGAACTTACAGTATATCCTTCGGCAAAAGCAAATTGTCATTCTAATTTTTGGATCTCAATATAACTCAATCAGATATAGTAGGGTAAAATGGATCTAGAGGTTTAAGTGATTAACTACATTGTACTTTTGTGTAAAATTCATAGGTGGAAGGTAGACAAATTTAAAAATCTTCTCCCTTATGTTTAACAGTGTAGGAACTTACTATATTTAATGCCCTTCACATTGAAATGCCACAAAACCAAGTGCAGTTACACCTTCCATTTGTCCTACAAGAATAATTAAACACAATAAAATGAAAGTATAATGAAATCTTTGCACAATGTTATCAGGTTACCCTCAAACAATTTGACCTGAATATGGCTTGTCTAGCTAAGTCAATCTGTCATTCACAAATCAATCCTCCTTTCTTCTGCCCCATAATACTCCATAAACAACAACGAGAGAGAGAGAAAAAAAAATCTAGTAATAAAAAATGAAAAGTCCCTGCTACACACTGAGGAAATCCAATGAAAAGCTGAGGGTAGTCTTAAATATTACATTTCTTTTAAAACACCTAGGGGAAATAAACAAATGTATCTATTCTATCAAAAGCCATTACAGAAATCAAAAACTTTCAGGTAGAAGAGCATATTAATTACTATTTAAATAGTAATTCTTCATTTAAATTGCATAGCTATAAGCCATGATACGTTATATGTTGATGACATTTAGCCACTCATCATACAATGCATTAGGGAATTGCAAATTAAAACAATGAGACACCACTACACGCTTATTAGAATACCAAAAATTCAAAACACTGACGATACCAAATGCTGGTGAGGCTGTGGAACAAGAGGAACTCTCCTTCATTGCTCAGAAATGCAAAATGATACAACCATTTTAGAAAAGAGTTTGGTGGTTTTTTACAAAACTAAATATACCCTTATTATATAATCCAGCAATCATGCTCCTTGGTATTTACCCAAAAGAGTTGAAAAATCATGTCCACACAAAAACCTACAGATAGATGCTTATTGCAGCTTTATTCATAATTGTCCATATTTGGAAACAACCAAGATGTCCTACAGTATGTGAATGGATAAAGCCTATAGTCTTACTGCTCCCCACCCCCCTTAATTGCCTCTGGACACTAGACATTTCCCATTTATATGGCATACACACTTTTTTTTTTTGGAAGCAAGAGCATTTTAGGTTATCTTTTCTTCCATAATGCAGGAACAAGAAATATGAAAATTTTCTGAAAAATAAAAACGGGATTTACGCTATTTTGAGATCTATTTTATCTTCCATAGGATCTCATTTTAATTATAAATTTAGTTATAATCTTAAATTCCTAAAATTTTCTTTTTGTGTTAGGTAATATTAGACTTATTTCCTACCACAACACCTGAGTTTTTATTAACAGTAATTTGACTTGAAGATGGAGGTGAAGGAGAACGCTGGGCCCACCGCGTCCTGCTGATCACTTAGATTCCACCTCCACCTGTCTAAATAACCCAGAAAACCACCACAAGACTAGCAGAACAGAGTCTCTGGAGCCAAGGGCAGACGAGAGGCCCACGGAAGAGGGTAGGAAGGGCGGCGAGGCGGTGCGCGCTACACGGACTGGTGAGAGGGAGCCGGGGCGGAGGGGCAGCCCGCCAGGCAAGCAGAGACCCCGAGTCTGGCTTGCAAAAGCAGAGGGACCGGACGGAGTGTGTTCGGACAGCGAGCGGGACTTAACATGTGGAAGGTTATAAGTTAACAGCTCTGCTCGGAGAGCGGGAAGGCTGGAGGACAACAGGAGGGAGAGTTTCTAAGCCCCAGGACGACAGAGCTCAGTTTGGCGGGGAACAAAGGCGCTCACCAGAGCCATCTCCCTCGCCCATCCCCCAGCCAAAAATCCCAAAGGATACCAGTTCCTGCCAGGGAACTTGCTTGCACCGCGCAAACACCCAACGCTGTGCTTCTGGGGATCCACATCTCCTGCGGCGGTCTGACTCCCTCCTGGTGCCACAAGGCCCCTCCTGAAGTGGATCACTGAAGGAAAAGCGAGCTGAGCCTGCCTCTCCCGCCCCTGTGCACCTTGCTGATCCACCCCAGCTAATACACCAGACCCCCAGCACCACAAGCCTGGCAATGTGCAAGTAGCCCAGACGGTCACACCAACCCACAGTGAATCCCGCCCCTAGGAGAGGGGAAGACAAGGTACACACCAGTCTGGCTGTGGCCCCAGAGGTGGGCTGGGGCAGACATCAGTTCTGACTGCAGCCCCACCCACCAACGCAAGTTATTCAAGACAGCACAGGGGAAGTGCCCTGCAGTTCTGCACCACTCCAGGGACTATCCAAAATGACAAAACGGAAGAATTCCCCTCAAAAAAACATCGAGGAAATAACGACAGTTAACAAACTGATCAAAAACGATTTAAACAATATAACAGAAAGTGAATTTAGAATAATAGTCATAAAATTAATCGCTGGGCTTGAAAACAGTATAAAGGACAGCAGAATCTATTGCTACAGAGATCAAGGCCTAAGGAACAGCCAGGAGGAGCTAAAAAATGCTATTAATGATGTACAAAATAAAATGGAGACGACCACAGCTCAGATTGAAGAGGCAGAGGAGAGAATAGGTGAACTAGAAGATAAAATTATGGAAAAAGAAGCTGAGAGAAAGAGAGATAAAAAAAAATCCAGGAGTATGAGGGGAAAATTAGAGAACTAAGTGATGCACTAAAGAGAAATAATCTACATATAATTGGTATTCCAGAGGAGGAAGAGAGAGGGAAAGGTGCTGAAGGTGTACTTGAAGAAATAATAGCTGAGAACTTCCCTGATCTGGGGAAGGAAAACGGGACTGAAATCCAAGAGACATAGAGAACTCCCTTCAGACATACCTTGAAACGATTTTCAGCACCACACATCATAGTGAAACTGGCAAAATACAAGGATAAAGAGAAAATTCTGAAAGCAGCTAGGGATAAACGTGCTCTAACACATAAAGGGAGACCGATAAGACTTGTGATGGATCTCTCTACTGAAACTTGGCAGGCCAGAAAAGAATGGCAGGAAATCTTCAATGTGATGAACAGCAAAAATATGCAGCTGAGAATCCTTTATCCAGCAAATCTGTCATTTAGAATAGAAGGAGAGATAAAGGTCTTCCCAAAAAAATAAAAACCGAAGGAATTCAACACCACTAAACCAGCCCTACAAGAGATCCTAAGGGGGATCTTGTGAGACAAAGTACCAGAGACATTGCTACAAGCATGAAACCTACAGACATCACAACGACTCTAAACCTGTATCTTTCTATAATAACACTGAATGTAAATAGACTAAATGCACCAACCAAAAGACATAGGATATCAGAATGGATAACAAAACAAGACCCATCTATTTGCTGTCTACAAGAGATTCATTTTAGACCTGAGAACACTTTCAGATTGAAAGTGAGGGGATGGAGAACTATTTATCATGCTACCGGAAGTCAGAAGAAAGCTGGAGTAGCCATACTTATATCAGACAAACTACACTTTCAATTAAAGGCTGTAACCAGAGATGAAGAAGGGCATTATATAATAATTACAGGGTCTATCCATCAAGAAGAAAAATTATAAATGTCTATGCACCAAATACGAGAGCGCCCAAATATATAAAACAATTACTCACAAATATAAGAAACCTTATTGACAAGAATGTGGTAATTGCAGGGGACTTTAATACCCCACTTACAACAATGGATAGATCATCTAGACACATGGTCAATAAAGAAACAAGGGCCATGAATGATACATTGGATCAGATGGACTTGACAGATATATTTAGAACCCTGCATCCCAAAGCAACAGAATATACTTTCTTCTCGAGTGCACATGGAACATTCTCCAAGATAGATCACATACTGGGTCACAAAACAGCCCTTCATAAGTATACAAGAATTGAGATCATACCATGCATACTTTCGGACCACAATGCTATGAAGCTTGAAATCAACCACAGGAAAAAGTCTGGAAAACCTCCAAATGCATGGAGGTTAAAGAATACCCTACTAAAGAATGAATGGGTCAACCAGGCAATTAGAGAAGAAATTAAAAAATGTATGGAAACAAACAAAAATGAAAATACAACAATCCAAACGCTTTGGGATGCAGCAAAGGCAGTCCTGAGAGGAAAATGCATTGCAATCCAGGCCTATCTCAAGAAACAAGAAAAATCCCAAAGACAAAATCTAACAGCACACCTAAAGGAAATAGAAGCAGAACAGCAAAGAAACCCCAAACCCAGCAGAAGAAGAGAAATAATAAAGATCAGAGCAGAAATAAACAATATAGAATCTAAAAAAACTGTAGAGCAGATCAATGAAACCAAGAGTTGGTTTTTTGAAAAAATAAACAAAATTGATAAACCTCTAGCCAGGCTTCTCAAAAAGAAAAGGGAGATGACCCAAATAGACAAAATCATGAATGAAAATGGAATTATAACAACCAATCCCTCAGAGATACAAGCAATTATCAGGGAATACTATGAAAAATTATACGCCAACCAACTGGACAAGCTGGAAGAAATGGACAAATTCCTGAACACCCACACTCTTCCAAAACTCAATCAGGAGGAAACAGAAAGCTTGAACAGACCCATAACCAGCGAAGAAATTGAATCAGTCATCAAAAATCTCCCAACAAATAAGAGTCCAGGACCAGATGGCTTCCTTGGGGAATTCTACCAGACATTTAAAGCAGAGATAATACCTATCCTTGTCAAGCTATTCCAAAAAATAGAAAGGGAAGGAAAACTTCCAGACTCATTCTATGAAGCCAGTATTACTTTGATTCCTAAACCAGACAGAGACCCAGTAAAAAAGAGAACTACAGGCCAATATCCCTGATGAATATGGATGCAAAAATTCTCAATAAGATACTAGCAAATCGAATTCAACAGCATATGAAAAGAATTATTCACCATGATCAAGTGGGATTCATTCCTGGGCTGAAGGGCTGGTTCAACATTCGCAAATCAATCAATGTGATACATCACATTAATAAAAGAAAAGATAAGAACCATATGATCCTGTCAATTGATGCAGAAAAAGCATTTGACAAAATTCAGTATCCTTTCGAAATAAAAACCCTCGAGAAAGTCGGGATAGAAGGAACATATATAAATATCATAAAAGCCATTTATGAAAAGCCCATAGCGAATATCATCCTCAATGGGGAAAAACTGAGAGCTTTCCCCCTGAGATCAGGAACACTACAGGGATGTCCACTCTCAACGCTGTTTTTCAACATAGTGTTGGAAGTTCTAGCAACAGTAATCAGACAACAAAAGGAAATCAAAGGCATCAAAATGTGCAAAGATGATGTCAAGCTTTCGCTTTTTGCAGATGACATGATATTATACATGGAAAATCCGACAGACTCCACCAAAAGTCTGCTAGAACTGGTACATGAATTCAGCCAAGTCACAGGATACAAAACCAACGTACAGAAATCAGTTGCATTCTTATACTAATAATGAAGCAACAGAAAGACAAAGAAACTGATCCCATTCACAATTGCACCAAGAAGCATAAAATACCTAGGAATGAATCTAACCAAAGATGTAAAAGATCTGTATGCTGAAAACTATAGAAAGCTCAGGAAGGAAATTGAAGAAGATATAAAGAAATGGAAAACATTCCGTGCTCATGGTTTGGAAGAATAAATATTGTTAAAATGTCAGTATTACCGAAAGCTATCCACACATTCAATGCAATCCCAATCAAAATTGCACCAGCATTCTTCTCGAAGCTAGAACAAGCAATCCTAAAATTCATATGGAACCACAAAAGGCCCCGAATAGCCAAAGTAATTTTGAAGAAGACCAAAGCAGGAGGCATCACAATCCCAGACTTTAGTCTCTACTACAAAGCTGTCATCATCAAGACAGCATGGTATTGGCACAAAAACAGACACATAGACCAATGGAATAGAATAGAAACCCCAGAACTAGACCCACAAACGTATGGCCAACTCACCTTTGACAAAGCAGGAAAGAATATCCAATGGAAAAAAGACAGTCTCTTTAACAAATGGGGCTGGGAAAACTGGACAGCAACATGCAGAAGAATGAAACTAGACCACTTTCTTACACCATTCACAAAAACAAACTCAAAATGGATAAAGGAACTGAATGTGAGACAGGAAACCATCAAAACCTTAGAGGAGAAAGCAGGAAAAGACCTCTCTGACCTCAGCCGCAGCAATTTCTTACTTGACACATCCCCAAAGGCAAGGGAATTAAAAGCAAAAATGAACTATTGGGACCTCATGAAGATAAAAAGCTTCTGCACTGCAAAGGAAACAATCAACAAAACTAAAAGGCAACCAACGGAATGGGAAAAGATATTTGCAAATGACATATCGGACAAAGGGCTAGTATACAAAATCTATAAAGAGCTCACCAAACTCCACACCCGAAAAACAAATAATCCAGTGAAGAAATGGGCAGAAGGCATGAATAGACACTTCTCTAAAGAAGACATCCGAATGGCCAACAGGCACATGAAAAGATGCTCAACATCTCTCATCAGGGAAATACAAATCAAAACCAAACTCAGATATCACCTCACACCAGTCAGAGTGGCCAAAATGAACAAATCAGGAGACTATAGATGCTGGAGAGGATGTGGAGAAATGGGAACCTTCTTGCACTGTTGGTGGGAATGCAAACTGGTACAGCCACTCTGGAAAACAGTGTGGAGGTTCCTCAAAATATTAAAAATAGACCTACCCTATGACCCAGCAGTAGCACTGCTAGGAATTTA
Organism: Herpailurus yagouaroundi; assembly: GCF_014898765.1. Classification (NCBI taxonomy): domain Eukaryota; kingdom Metazoa; phylum Chordata; class Mammalia; order Carnivora; family Felidae; genus Herpailurus; species Herpailurus yagouaroundi. Next base: position 22,934,839 of record NW_024412421.1, on the reverse strand, counting down.
TCCAAGGGATACAGGAGTATTGATGCATAGGGGCACTTGTACCCTAATGTTTATAGCAGCACTCTCAACAATAGCCAAATTGTGGAAAGAGCCTAAATGTCCATCAACTCATGAATGGATAAAGGAATTGTGGTTTATATACACAATGGAGTACTACGTGGCAACGAGAAAGAAGGAAATATGGCCCTTTGTAGCAATGTGCACAGAACTGGAAGAGTGTGATGCTAAGTGAAATAAGCCATACAGAGAAAGACAGATACCATATGGTTTCACTCTTATGTGGATCCTGAGAAACTTAACAGAAACCCACGGGGGAGGGGAAGGGAAAAAAAAAAAAAGAGGTTAGAGTGGGAGAGAGCCAAAGCATAAGAGACTCTTCAAAACTGAGAACTGAAGGTTGATGGGGGGTGGGAGAAAGGGGAGGGTGGGTGATGGGCATTGAAGAGGGCATCTTTTGGGATGAGCACTGGGTGTTGTATGGAAACCAATTTGACAATAAATTTCATATATTTAAAAAAATAAAAAAGTTTCACGTCGAAGTAAAAAAAAATTTAGTTAAAGCCATTCTTCACATCATAGACACAACTAATTTTCAGGTGAACTAAACTTCTAATGTGAAAAAATAATGCTGGAAATAGTTCAGAAGACAATGTACAATGGACATGTTGGTGGAATTTCACATTAAAAATCATTTCAATATAAAACATCCCAAAAATTAAGGCACATAAATTACTTTAAGTGTTAAGAATTTTTCTACTTTTTACGTTAATTCAAGAAGACTCTGGATACAATCAAAATCTTGTCAACTTATTTCTTGTATACCTGTGTACCCACATACTACCCTCACCTGTGGAGGGCTTTCCTAACTCTTTAAAAAGCATTTCTGGGGCGCCTGGGTGGCGCAGTCGGTTAAGCGTCCGACTTCAGCCAGGTCACGATCTCGCGGTCCGTGAGTTCGAGCCCCGCGTCGGGCTCTGGGCTGATGGCTCAGAGCCTGGAGCCTGTTTCCGATTCTGTGTCTCCCTCTCTCTCTGCCCCTCCCCCGTTCATGCTCTGTCTCTCTCTGTCCCAAAAATAAATAAAAACGTTGAAAAAAAATTAAAAAAAAATAAAAATAAAAAGCATTTCAGTGACTTCTCTAAAATTCTTAAACCAATGCTCATTTAAAAGTGTTGCTACTAATGCAACTGCTTCAGACTTCTCAATCCCCACTTCCTTCAGAACTTAAGTCTCAAAACAACTCAGAAGCTAAATGCCTTTTTTTTCTTAAATAAAACACTTATGTATTTTTGCTACTTAACTAAAAAATAGAAATAAACTTTTAAAACTGGACTGGAGTCCTATCGACATCCACACTTCCAAGTGGACTCTAAAATTCCCTGACATTGCTATAAAATTTGTGTGGGCATGAATCATATTCTATACATAACCTCCAAGGTTTTTCTTGGTTCTTAGAGGGGACTACGTCCTCCTTCCCACCAAAGTTAAGAACCTCCGTTCTAGAGGCTGGGCACTCGACACGTTAAATTTTCAAATTAGAAATCGAGGATTTTCATAGTCATAGACAGGAGATGTTAAGGAAAGCTGTCCATTTATACCATAAAACTCCTGAAATGGTCCCGAATCTCACTTTGACATTAAATACATTGGGGAGTGGGGGGAAATCATGTCATTCCAGACAAAGAAGGTAAAATTTACTGAAGAGGTTTTAATCAGTGGTTGCTTTTGTTTGAGATCAAGCCTCAGAGTCTAACTACTCCAACACATATATGAAATGCATGTATCGATGGGTCCGACCAAGAAAATAACCGTGTTTTTGATATGAATCCATCATCATTCAGAGTCAGCAACTGCAACAGTAGTTAACTTACATTTCTGTGGTGCTTTATAGAGCGCTGTCACGTGCGCTCTCCACGTGACCTTCACTACATTCCCACTTAGGATAATTAGCACAGCAGCATCCTCTTTCTCGATGAGGAAAGTTCTGGATTCAGTTTGTGAGGTGCGGGACGCTCACCAATCTCTGCCAAGGCATTTTTTCCAGAGACAAAGGAAGATGTAATGTTTCTTTATGATACTGCTAGTGAGGGAGACGAGGATAGAACTGTGGAAGACATCAGTGGGGAATAAAGTGTAGTTGGTGGTAGTTGTAAGCACGTCAGAGCTGGAGAGTTGTTTCTGGGAGAGGCACTAAAATAAGAGAGAAGATGGCCTTAGGAGGAGCCTTCCTTCAGGGGCGACTGAACGGGGGCAGACGTGCAGTCTCTGAATCGAGAGAAAAACGACGCCAGGTCAGAATCTAGAGACTGAAGAGTCCGCGAACAGAGGTCTCGCCTCAGGCGAGTGAAGCAATCCGACTGAAGTCCGCCAGATCGAAACGGCCTCTTTGACTCATTGTCCCTCCACCTCCGACCGCCCTTTTTGTCATTTTCCCTTCAGCGTCGCTCACCACAGATTGCTGTCTCCAGTAAGACGCCCAGCTCAATGGTGCACCTCAGGGACTCTACGCGCCACAAATTCAAGTAGGAGGCTTGGAATCTCGCCGCCCCAAACGTCTCCTAGAGTGAAGGAGAGACGGGCCAATCAAAGGCAAACTGGCTCCAGATGCCCAAATCGGTGGGCGTGGCGAAGGAATGCTGGAGGGACGTTACTGAGTTGCTAAGACGACGGCTTCCGGGTGGGCGGGCCGAGGTGACTTCTGGCCGGAAGACGAGACTCCGCGGGAAAAGCTGCCCCGCTAGGTGGACGAGGAGCTGTCGGGGTGAGGCAGTTTCCTCAAGAGTAACGGCGGGCCTGTGCTAGGGTCACACCACCGGCCTTCGTTTCCTTTACCCTTCTCTCTAACCAAACGATATTCCTGCCCAGTTACAAAGTGCAAGTTGTTTCCCTAAGGTAAGCGTGGGGTAATCCTATCTCCTGGTTAAATGGGTTACGGAAACTCTCGTCCACTGTGTCACACAAGGAACAGGTACTCAAAAAAGAAAAAAGTGAAAATTCAGTAACTTCTTATAGTGCGAATTTTTTACTACATTGTATGCGTTTTGTAGTTTTAAAACACTGAGTGCAGTTCGAGTTAAATTTTGGTTCTTCCTGACTGCAGGATTCCATCTACCCGAGTAATGGACAAAGACCAGAATTTTCATGTTCTCTGTAGCAGTCTCAAAGCTTCTCTGACTTAAGTTCTTTTTTTTTTTTTTTTTAATGTTTGTTTATATTTGAGAGGGCGGTTGGTGGTACAGAGGATCCCAGGCTTTGTGCTGATGACAGAGATCCCAGTGGTGTCTCCAACTCCCAAACCTGAAGGTCATGACCTGGGCCCAAGCCAAAGCTTCACTCACTTAGCCCCCCAGGCGCCCCCTGCCTTAAATTCTTAATCTCCCATAAATCTGAAGGCAGAGGGTAAAATGGACAGTTGCTTTGAGCCTAAACCATTCCAAGAATCAAACTAATTCAGCTGAGTCTCCTTTCTTTAAGAGAGTCCTTGTAACCTAAAATAATTGAAGCCAGGTGCTAAATATGGTGCCTTTGGTTCAACGTGTGTCTCATTTGATGATGTTGGTCTCACATAAGTCTTATAAAAGTAAACATTGAAATGACAGAAGAGAAGGCTTTCTACAGACAGATAATTTTTTTAAAAAAAACTTGTGGCTTTAAAACACATCTCTTTTTTTTTTTTAATATGACATTTATTGTCAGATTGGTTTCCATACAACACCCAGTGCTCATCTCAACAGGTGCCGTCCTCAATGCCCATCACCCACCCCCCATCAACCCTCAGGTTATTCTCAGTTTTTAAGAGTCTCTTAAGGTTTGGCTCCCTCCCTCTCTAACTTTTTTTTTTTGTGTTCTTCCTTCCCCTCCCCCATGGTCTTAAGTTTAGTTTCTCAGGATCCACGTAAGAGTGAAAACATACGGTATCTGTCTTTCTGTGTGACTTATTTCACTTAGCATAACACTCTCCAGTTCCATCCACGTTGCTACAAAAGGCCATATTTCATTCTTTCTCATTGCCAAGTAGTATTCTATTGTGAAACACATCTTTTAACAAATCACACAAGTCATTGTTAAATTCCAGTCACCAAAATCTAAAAGAAAACTTCAGCAAAACTTACCTGCTTATCAGGAGGAATTTATTCCTCTAGAGTTAAGGCACAGAAGCATTTATGAAAGCTTAGATCTGTATGTGTTTAGGTTCCTGCCAACCTCTTTCTTCATATTCCTTCTTCAAAACTCCCTGCTAATGAGCACTTTTCCAGCAGCTTGGATGAAACATTTTGAATAACTTCCTCAGCCTCTAGGTTAGAAATTTCATTAAATAAAAAATTAAATACATTAGAATGCTTAGGTATGAAACATTAATGAACTGTGTAATAAGTTCTTCAGAAGAGGAGGCACTTAAGAAAACACAGGCTACCTGCATCGTGAAGCCATATAATGTGATGAGATTTGATATATAGGCAAGAGATCAAAAAATGGCCAGAATTTCAAAAGAGAATGTTCCATGAACTGCTTAAATGCTTTCACAGACCATTTGAAAATAAAACTGAATCTCAGCAGAAGCCCAAGAGACCTTAGAGATGAACCACATTCTTTGGATGTCAGTATTATACTGAACAAAGCCAGTTGGAATGTTATTTATCTGGCAGGAAAAAAGATGCCTAAATTTTATAAGGACTTAGTCATTAATTTAAAAATACATAGTGGCTTTAGAGTTGAGAAAGGAAACTTGTTAGATGTACCTGTACTTGGAAAAAAAGTTTTCTCTAATAGACATATTTGACTTTGTACACTGTTTTTCTTACCTGCATGTTCTTCCCCCTCTGCTTAGTTGCATCTTAATTTTTAAGATTTTTAAGATTTTTCTGAATCTTTTGAGATGTAGTCCATAGACAACTCTGACTCCAGAGAACCTATAGAATTATAATGTTGTCTTTATTTGGCATTTTTGCTTTAGGGACTGTACTGTTTCTTTTTTATGTTGATAATTGTATCTTCTGTATAATTTGCCTGCTTTACTAGATTCTAAGCTGCTTAGAATGGTATTCACCAGTGTACCTGGCAGAATGACTTGAACATGGTAAACATGATGTTGGTATAAAAAAGCCTAAGTTAGAGTTAATGTTAAGTATAATTGGTAGCTGTATTAGTTTGCTAAGGCAGCCTTAACATAATACTACAGACTGGGTGGTTTAAACAACAGAATTTTATTTCTTTATGATTCTAGAGAGTAGAAAGTCCAAGATCAACTTGTTAACTTCTCTTTTTGGCTTATGTAGATGACCATGTTCTGCCTTTGCCTTTGCATGGTTTTTTTGTATGTGCACATAAACTATGCCCAAATTTCTTTTTTTTTTTTAATTTTTTTTTTCAACGTTTATTTATTTTTGGGACAGAGAGAGACAGAGCATGAACGGGCGAGGGGCAGAGAGAGAGGGAGACACAGAATCGGAAACAGGCTCCAGGCTCTGAGCCATCAGCCCAGAGCCCGACGCGGGGCTCAAACTCACGGACCGCGAGATCGTGACCTGGCTGAAGTCGGACGCTTAACCGACTGCGCCACCCAGGCGCTCCTACTGTGCCCAAATTTCTTAAAAGGACACCATTCATACTGGATTAGGGTCTTTCCTAAAAACCTTATTTTATCTTAATTACCTCTTTAAAGATCTTATTTTCAAATAGAGCTGCATTCTGAGGTGCTGAGGGTAGGACTTTGACATAGGAATGTGGGGGTTGCACACAATTCAGCCCATTATAATAGCCAACACTCAAAAAGCAGAAGTGGTTGGGAGCAGTTCTGTCACCCTTAGAAGTCTCTTTAGACCACGTATATAAACTTAAATGTGTAAACTCAGATTAGTGTAAGATAATAGGGAGTAGTAGAGCCTGTGGTGTATCAGAGAATATTTGCCTAAGCAAGACATTTAAATTAATATTTGTTTTTTTGTGTTTTGTTTTTGTTTTTTTACTTATTTTGAGAGCGCATGTGGGAGCAAGCAGGGGACGGTGCTTGCTGACAGTGTGGAGCCTGACACAGTGATCACAGTGCTCAAACATGACGTCATAACCTGAGCTGACATCAAGAGTTGGACCTTTAACTGACTGAGCCACCAGGAGCCCTTAAATTAAAATTTGTAAATAAAACACACCTCAGATTTGTTTGGGCTATCCACACAAAACAAACAGGTTGACTGGTTTTGGCTTACAAGGCATTGGTTTGCCAAAACCACCATCATATGATTTCATTTGGAATCTATAACCTTTTATGGTAGATACTGGACATATTAAGTATGTTTTTGCATATCCAAAGGCATTTTCCCCAGGTCCCATTGGTTCACACATAACTTTATGTGGAATACCCATGTGGAAGGAACTTTGCTGAATGCTGTACTGTGATTAAAATCCATAAATTTGGCCTTATATTCAAGAGTTACAGGGACATCCTATTTTTGAGGTAATTGAATGCATAACTATGCATAATTTGGGGATTTTTTTTTTTTTGGTACAGCTTTATCATGTAAATAGAACTCAGAATTCCTTGTGAGATTATTTGCCCTCAAAAGGTCAAGCCTTTGCCCTGAAGTACAATTGTAGAGGACATGAGATATATACAAAAATAATTATAGTGCAAGATAAAAGTGAGATGATAAGAGAATAATAGATGTGCTGTGGGAAATTAGAGGAGGAAAAGATTTTTTCCAGCAGGGTGTGTTACTAAAGGTATTTAGTGCAGTTAGAATTAATCTTTCCTAGGGCACCTGGTACTTCTAATATAGCATTAATCAGTGTATTACATGGTACCTACTTGCATATGTTCACATCTCTCCCAATGCACTCTGAAATACACAAGAATGTCTTAGTCTTTATATGTTCCAGTCTGGTATTGTCCAAAAGTTTCAAGAGTCGCCTGGGGAACTTTTTAAAGATAAGTTTCTCAACTCTATTTCTAGCGATTCTAATTTAATAGGATTGGAGGGGTGGTAGAGAATCTATTTTGAAGAGGCTTCTCTCACTTAATGACTCTGGTTATCAACCCTTTTTGGAACCTCCTGCCCCAGAACACGTAGGATATAGTATGCTCTCAAATTCTTATCACATTAAATGAGCAGAGCTGTGACTTAGTAAAATTAATAAGGATAAATTAGAGTGGAAAATATCCTAGAGGCAAAGAAGTCCTATTACAGATGTCCAACTAAGAGATTAAACCACCCTTAACTAGGGCAAAGGCCATAGGAAAGGAGAGAAACAAGAAATGTTGAAAAGGTAGAATCTACAGAATTAGATGAAACTTGATATAATGCAGTAGTTCCCAAACATTGTGTGCCTAAGACTTATATGCGGTATTTATTTAAAAAGCAGATTGCCACACTCTTGTATGAATTTTTTTTTCGGTTAGTCCAGGGTAAAGCACAGGAATCTGCATTTTTTTTAACAATCCTTCCACATGATTTTGATTTAGGTTATTTTATCTAATTTAAGACCTCAGTGTAAGAACGCAGTGATCTGTTGACCATTGTAAGAGGAAAGATTGAAAAATAGTTCTAAAGATTAAATCATGAGTGACAGGATTAGCCATTAACCAGTATTTGGTTTAGAGAGAAAGTTCATCCATGAAAGCTCTTTGGCAAGTAAGAAGAAATGGGCTTTAAGAGCCTGGGAAAGAGGTAGAGGGCGACGAAAAAATTGGGATCCTTTGTGATAAAGATTCCTGAGAGAGATAAAGGAAAGATTCCTAAGAGAGATAAAGGAAAAAGAAGAAGGTCATGGGGAAAATTGGGGGGATTATTTCTCCTTTGAGAGATTTTGAAATGAAGGAGGCAACATGTGAAAGAGAAGGTGGGAGAAAAGTTGGAAAAACCAAAACCAAGAGTTTTAAGTAAAGAATGTGTACATCATCTAGTGTGAATGAGAACTACAAGGGTTGTAGGGTGAACATGAAGAGACCTCTGAGATTGACATCTATTTGGTACCCTTTAATAGAAGGAGTTTTGCAGAACTGTGTGGTTGCTGTGAGTTGAAAAATAGATGGCAAGAAAATCTAAGCTAGGGATTATTAAGCATAATTTACTATGTGAAGAGAATAAGTATCTGCACCCCCATGTTCATAGCAGCATTATTTACAATAACCAAACAGGGAAACAACCTAAGTGTCCATCATTGGGTGAATGGATTAAAAAAAAAAAAGACTATGGTATATATATATGATACAGTGAATTATAAGTTAGCCATAAAAAACAAAACAAGGAAATCCTGCCATTCTGACAGAAGGGATGGACCTTGAGGGCATTTTCTCATATGAAGTAAGTTAATATTGTATGATCTCATATGTGAAATCTGAAAACAAAAGTCAGAAGAGGTCAGATTTTAGGTTACTGGAGGCACGGGGTAGGGGAAATACAAACTTCTAATTACGAGATAAGTACTAGGGATGTAATGTACATCATGATGACAATAGTTTGCACTGCTGTGTGATACATATGAAAGTTAAGAGGGTAAATCCTAAGACTTCTCATCATAAGGAAGAACTTTGTCTCTCTGGCTTGTTTTATCTATGCAGGATGATAGATGGTAATTAAACACTGTGGCAATTTCATAGTATAAGTCAACCAATTATGCTGTATACCTTGAACTTGTACAGTGATGTGTACCAATTATATCTCAGTAAAACTGGAGGAAAAATTAGAGATTGTCATTATATGAAGAAGGTAACACAGGAAGATACTTATAATCTGTTAGAGATATCCATTTTTTGTATAGTAGAAAATAATTTTTAAGACCAGGATCAATGGAGGTAAAAAGATAAAAGGATCACAGTAATACTAAAGAGTAAACATGCTTCATTAGCAAAACCTGGGTTTTGTTGTTTTTTTTGGGGGGGGGGTCTTTCCTGGATAGTAAAGGAAATTAATAATAAGCCTAATTAGAAGTTCCCTTTTTTTTTTCCTATTGAACATTTTAATTTTTTTTTATATTTTATTTTTTTTATGCTTTATTTATTTTTTTTATTTATATATGAAATTTATTGTCAAATTGGTTTCCATAC
>NW_024412421.1:22889945-22925399 GCF_014898765.1 Herpailurus yagouaroundi | reverse complement strand
GGGGTTTCTATTCTATTCCATTGGTCTATGTGTCTGTTTTTGTGCCATAGAAGTTCCCTTTTTAAGAAGTAAAACAGAAGAATAAAAGTTTCTGGAATAGAGTTTTATTTTAATATAGACTTTAAAGAAAAATTTTCAAGTGATAGTCTTTGTAGACTTACCAGGACAATGGTTTTAAAACATTATATCTTATATGCCAATCTTACAAGCTATCCATAAGTACATAATTAGTATAATAGTTTATATAAGAGGTCTGTATTCAAAACTCAAGTCTGCCTCTTATAGATGTGTGTACAACCTTGATTAAGATCCTGTTAAATAGGGGCGCCTGGGTGGCTCATTTAAGCATCCAACTTTGACTCAGATCAAGATCTCACAGTTTGTGAATTCGAGCCCTGCTTTGGGCTCTGTGCTGACAGCTCAGAGGCTGGAGCCTGCTTCGAATTTTGTATCTCCCTCTCTCTCTCTCTCTATGTCCCTCCCCTGCTTGTGCGCTCTCAAAAATAAATAAAATATTTAAAAATAAGATTATGTTAAATGAGATGGAAATTTCTAATACTTCATAGCATTAAATGAAGTGATACAATGTTAAATATGTTCTTGCCATATAGTAAGAATTAAATAATGGTGACTCTTTTATTAATTGAATGACCTTTTGGAAGTTACTAATTGCTCTGAATTTTTAAGTGTTCTCTGTCAAATGGTAATAGTTATATAATTAAGGACATTCATAGAACGAGGTAGAGTTAACAAGAATATTATGTTATTAGAAAACGGTGAGTTAATCAGAGGGTCTTGTAACAATGCATAGCACATAAAAACACTCAGTAAATGGCAAATGGTATTGTTATGTCAAAAATCTAAAAGTAATATCACTTATTTATCTCAGTTGCATAGAGCTTTGAAATGCATTCTTCATATAGTCTTTTCAACAGTTTTGTGAGATAGTCCCTTTTACAGATGAGAGAAAGTTTGAGTAACTTAGAGTCAAAAAGAAGCAGTCTTCTCACTCCCAGACCAGTGCTTTCACCCATCATACAATATCTGTCAACTAAGTCACAAAGGTTATTTTTTCAACTTTATATTTTGAAATTTTAGATTCATGTGTGGTTGCTAGTAATAGTACAGAGAGGTTCCTTGTACATCTTCACCCAGTTTCCCCCAATGGTAATGATATCTTATGTAACTATAGTATAACATCAAAACCAAGAAATTGTTACCTAATGACCTTACTGAGATTTTACCAGTTTACATACACTAATTGGTGTGCGTGTGTGCATTTATTCTATGCAGTTATCTTTCTGTAGATTAGTGTAACCACCATTATAGTCAAGGTACAAAACTGTTTTCACCACAGGATTTCTTATGCTACATTTTTTTTTAATTTTTTTTTTTGACATTTATTTATTTTTGAGACAAAGAGAGACAGAGCATGAACGGGGGAGGGGCAGAGAGAGAGGGAGACACAGAATCGGAAGCAGGCTCCAGGCCCTGAGCCATCAGCCCAGAGCCTGACGCGGGGCTCGAACTCACCGCGAGATCGTGACCTGAGCTGAAGTCGGACGCTTAACCGACTGAGCCACCCAGGCGCCCCTCTTATGCTACATTTTTGATAGCCAGAGCCTTTCCACCTAGATCCCAGTTACTATGCCCTAGCAACCACTAATCTGGTCTACATGTTTACAGTGTTGTCACTTTGAGAATGTTACATAAATGGAATAATACTTGTAACTACTTGAGATAAATTTTATTAATAAAATTTACATGTAAATTGTATCAAAAAGAAATACAGTTTTTAAGTTTTTATTTTAATTACAGTTAAAATACAGCATTCTCTTAGTTTCACATGTACAATATTGTGATTCAACAATTCCATTACATCTCCCAGTGCTCATCACAAAAAGTGTACTCCTTGATCCCCATCACCTATTTAACTCATTCCCCCCACACAACTGCCCTTTGGTAATCAGCAGATTCTCTGTAGTTAAGAGTGTGTTGCTTGATTTCTCTTTTTTTCTCCCTTGGCTCATTTGTTTCTTAAATTTTACATGAGTGAAATCATAGGGTATTTGTCTCTCTCTGACTTCTTTTGATTGGCCTTATACTCTAGCTCCATCCATGCCATTGCAAATGGCAAGATTTCATTCTTTTTTATGGCTGAATAATATTCCTGTGTGTGTGTGTGTGTGTGTGTGTGTGTGTGTGTGTGTACGTACAACATCTGTATCCATTCATCAGTCAGTGGATACTTGGGCTGCTTCTGTAATTTGGCTATTGTAAATAATGCTGCTATAAACATAGGGGTGCACGTATATCTCTGAATTAGTGTTCTTGTATTCTTTGGGTAAATACCCAGTAGTGTGATTGCTGAATTGCAGGGTAGTTCTATTTTTAACTTGTGGAGGAACTCCATTCTGTTTTCCACTTTGGCTGCACCAATTTGCATTCACACCAACAGTGCACAAGCATTCCTTTTTCTCCATATCCTTGCCAACACTTGTTCCTTTTGTTGTTGATTATAGTCATTCTGACTGATGTGATACCTCATTGTAGTTTTGATTTGCATTTCCTTCACGATAAGTGATGGTGAGCATTTTTCATGTGTCTTTTGGCCATTTCTAAGTCTTCTTTCGAAAAATGTCTATTCATGTATTCTCCCACTTTTTTATTCGGATTATTTATATTTCGGGTGTTGAGTTTTATAAGTTATTTATTTTGGATACTAACCTTTTGTTCGATATGTAATTTGTGGATATATTCTTCCATTCTGTAGTTTGCCTTTTAGTTTGGTTGATTGTTTACTTCACTGTGCAGAAAAGTTTTATTTTGATATCCTAAGAGTTTATTTTTGCTTTTGTTTCCCTTCCATTGGGAGATAATACCTAGAAAAAGTTGCTACAGCTCATGTCAGAGAAGTTACTGCCTGTATTTTCTTCTAGGATTTTTATGGTTATAGGTCTCACATTTAGATCCTTAATCCATTTTGAATTTATTTTTGTGTATGATGTAAGAAAGTGGTCCAGTTGGGGCGCCTGGGTGGTGCAGTCGGTTGGGCGTCCGACTTCAGCTAGGTCACGATCTCGCGGTCCGTGAGTTCGAGCCCCGCGTCAGGCTCTGGGCTGATGGCTCAGAGCCTGGAGCCTGTTTCCGATTCTGTGTCTCCCTCTCTCTCTGACCCTCCCCCGTTCATGCTCTGTCTCTCTCTGTCCCAAAAATAAATAAACGTTGAAAAAAAAATTTAAAAAGAAAGTGGTCCAGTTTCATTCTTTTGCATTATTTCTGTCCAGTTTTCCCAGCATATTTTGTTAAAGAGTTAATTTTTTAAAAATATTTATTTATTTTTAAGAGAGAGGCAGAGACAGAGCACAAGTGGGGGAGAGGCAGAGAGAGAGAGAGAGGGGGAGACACAGAATCCAAGGTAGGCTCATAACCTGAGCCATAGTCAGACACTTAACCAACTGAGCCACCCAGTCACCCCTGAAGAGGCTTTTACCCATTGCATATTCTTGCCTTTATTATCGAAGCATATATGAGAATAAATTGACCATATAATTGTAGGTGTATTTTTGGATTTTCTGTTCTGTTGATCTATGTTTCTGTTTTTGTGCCAGTAGCATACTGTTTTGATTACTGTGGCTTTGCAGTATAACTTGAAGTCTGGAATTGTGTTAACTCTAGTTTTGTTCTTTTTCAAGATTGTTTTGGCTATTCAGGGTCTTTGGTGGTTCCATACAAATTTTGGGATTGTTACAGTTTGGTGAAAAAGTCTATTGGTATTTTGATAGGGATTGCCTTAAATGTGTAGATTGCTTTGGATATTATAGACACTAAAAATATTCTTCCAGTCCATGAGCAATGGAATGATTTTCCATTTCTTGGTGTCATCTTCAATTTCTTTCATCACTGTTTTATAATTTTCAGAGTACAAGGCTTTCACATTTTTGGCTAGGTTTATTCCTAGGTACTTTACTATTTTTGGTGTAATTATAAATGGGTTTATTTACTTAATTTTTCTTTCTTCTTCCTCAGTGTTGGTATATAGATGTGCAACAGATTTCTGTACATTGATGTTGTATCCTGCCACTATATGGAATTTGTTTTTCAGTTTTAGCAGTTTCTTGGTGAAGTCTTTCAGGCTTTCTTTATATAGTATTTGGTCATCTGCAAATAGTGAAAGTTTTATTTCTTCCTTACTGATTTGGATGCCTTTTATTTATTTTTGTTGCCTGATTGCTGTGGCTAGGACTTCCAGTACTATGTTGATTAAGTAGTGAGGGTAGACATTCTTGTCTTGTTCCTGACCTTAGAGAAAAAGCTTTGTTTTCCCATTAAGTATAATGTTTTCTGTGAGACTTTAATATATGGCCTTTATTATTGTTAAGGTATGTTCCCTCTAAACCTCTTTGTCAAGGGTTTTTATCATGAATGCATGTTGTACTTTGTCAAATGCTTTTTCTGCATGTATTGAAATGATCATATGGTTTTTATCCTTTCTCTTAATGATGTGATATATCACATTGATTGATGTACAAATATTGAGCCACCCTTGCAACCCAGGAATAATTCCCACTTGATCATGGTGAATTCTTTTTAAGTTTATTTGAGAGAGAGAGAGAGAGAGTGTGTGTGTGTGTACACGTGCACGAGCACATGGGCAAGTGAGGGGCAAAGAGAGAGGGAGAGAGAGAATCCCAAGCAGGCTCTGCAGTGTCAGTGCAGAGCCTGATGTGGGGCTCAAACCCATGAACTGTGAGATCATGACCTGAGCCAAAGTTAGACACTTAAGCAACTGAGCCACCCAGGCACCTCCAGGGTGAATGATTTTTTTAATGTGTTGTTGGATTTAGTTTGCTAGTATTTTGTTGAGGATGCTCACATCTGTGTTCTTCAGAGTTACTGGCCTTTAGTTCTCTTTTTTCATGGTGTCTTTATCTGGTTTTGGTATCAGGATAATGTTGGCCTCTATTTTTTTCTTTTTCCATTTTTTAGTAGAGTTCATCTGGTCTTTTGTTGGTTGGGAGTTGTTTGATTACTGATTCTATTTCATTGTTGACTAACAGTCTATTCAAATTTCCTATTCCTGTTTTAGTTTTAGTAGTTTATGTATTTCTAGGAATTTATCCATTTCTTTTCAGTTGTCCAATTTTTCAGCGTAGAGTCTTCCATAATATTCTCTTGTAATTGTTTGTATTGCTGTGGTTTTGGTTGTTATTTCTCCTTTTGCATTTGTGATTTTATTTATTTGGGTACTTTCTCTTCTTGTCAAGCCTGACTAGAGATTTATAAATTTTATTAGTTTTTTTTTTTTTTTCCATAAAACCAGCTCCTGGTTTCATTGATTTCTGTTCTATTGTGGGGTTTTAAGTTTTTTTTTATTTTTAGTTTCTGAATCATTTTCTACTCTATTATTTCCTTCTGCTGGTTTTAGGTTTTGTTTGCTGTTCTTTTTAGCTTTTTAGGTTATTTATTTTAGGTTTTTCTTTGTTCTTGAGGTATGCCCATATTGCTAGAAACTGCCCTTTTAGAACCGCCTTTGCTGCATCCTAAAGGTTTGGGACCATTGTGTTTTCATTTTCATTTGTTTCCATGTAATTTGTATTTCTTTTATTTCCTATCTGACTCATTCATTGTTCAGTAGTGTGTTATTTAACCTTCATGTATTTGTGGTCTTTCCAGACTTTTTCTTGTGGTTCACTGCTAGTTTCATAGTATTGTGTTCAGAAAAGATGCATGGTATGACTTCAATTTTCTTGAATTTGTGGAGACTTGTTTTGTGGCCTAATATGTTATCTATTCCAGAGAATATCCCATGTGCACTTGAAAAGTGTGTATCCTGCTGTTCTAGGATGGAATGTTCTGAATATATCTGTTAAATCCATTGGGTACACTGTGCCATTCGAAACCATTGTTTCCTTGTCGATTTTCTGTTTAGATGATCTGTTCCTTGATGTAAGCGGGGTGTTAAATTCCCCTACTGTTACTGTATTACTATCTATCAGTTCCTTGATATTTCTTTTTAACTGTTTTACATATTTAGGTGCTTCAAGTTGGAGGCATAAATATTTATGCCTTGTTATATGTTCTTGTTGGATTGTCCTTTTTATGATTATATAGTGTCCCTCTTTGTCTCCTGTTACAGTCTTTGTTTTAAAGTCTTCTTTGTTCAATGTAAGTATTGCTACTCTGGATTTCTTTTGACATCCATTTGCATGATAGATGTTTCTGCACCCTCTCACTTTGAATCTGCAGGTGTTTTTAGGTCTAAAATGAGTCTTGTAAGCAGTATATAGATAGGTTTTGGTTTTTATAATCCATTCTGTCACCCTCTATGTCTTTTGATTGGAGTATTTAGTCTATTTGCATTTAAAGTAATTATATATATGTATCTATTTATTGCCATTTTAATACTTGTTTGCGGGTTGTTTCTGAAGATTTTCTCTGACCCTTGTTTTTCTTTCATGGTTTACTTGTTTTCTTTAATGATATATTTGGATTTCTTTCTCTTTATTCTTTGCTTATTAGTGGCTTCTGATTTGTGGTTACCATTAGGTTTGTATGTAACACCTGTGTATAGTCGCCTTTATTTAGTTGATGGTTATTTAAGTTTGAACCCATTCTTTTTTTCTTCTCCTTACCCTGTTTTAGGCATATGGTGTCATATTTAAGATCCTTTTATTTTGTGAGTTTTTTGATTGAATTTTTTACAGAAACATTCATTTTTACTGCTTTTATGGTTCCTACCTTTATATATCACTTTTGGTCTTTACTTTCCACTCAAAGAGTTCCCCCCGCTTTTTAAAATTTTTTTTTAATATTTATTTATTTTTGAGAGACTGAGACACAGCACGAGCAGGGGAGGGGCAGAGACAGAGGGAGACACAGAATCCGAAGCAGGCTCCAGGCCCTGAGCTGTCAGCACAGAGCCTGATGCGAGGCTTGAACCCTTGAACCATGAGATCATGACCTGAGCCAAAGCCTGATGCTCAATCAACTGAGCCACCTGGGTACCCCTCAAAGGGTCTCCTTTAATGTTTCTTGCAGGGCTGGTTTAGTGGTCATGAACTTTAGTTTTTGTTTGGGAAACTCTTTATCTCTCCTTCTATTCTGAATGATAGCCTTGCTGGAGACAGTATTCTCAGCTGCAGATATTTTCCATTCAGCACTTTGAACATATCATGCCACTTCCTTCTTGCTTGGTAAGTTTCTGCTGAAAAATTCCCTGATAGTCTTATTTGGTTTCCCTTGTATGTTACTATTTTCTTTCGTCTTGCTGGTTTTAAAATGTTTATCACTATATTTTGCCAGCTAAAATATATCATGCTGTTGATGTGGTTTTGTTGTTATTGGGAGTTCTTTGTGCCTCCTGGATCTGGATATCTCTTTCCTTCCCCAGATTAGGGAAGTTTTCAGCTATTATTTCTTTAAATAAATTTTCTGCCCCCCTTTGTCTCTCTTCTTCTGGGACTCCTATAATACGAAGATTATTAGGTTTGACGGAATCAGTGAATTCCCTAAGTCTGTTCTTACTTTGCATAATTCTTTTCTCTATCTTTTGTTCAGCTGGGTGACTTTCCGTTACTCTCTATGCTAGGTAATAAATTTTTTCCTCTGCTTTTCCAGCCTGCTGTTCATTCGATTAAGCGTGTTTCTCATTTCATTTAGTGAGCCCTTTATCTCTAATAAATTATTCCTTATCTCTGTGTTAAGGGTCTCACTCATGCCTTCCATTGTTTTCTCAAGTCCAGTGATTCTCTTTAAGTATTACATTGAATACTCCAACAGCCATGTTAACTACATCTGTTTAACTTATGTTTCTGGCCAGGGCTTTGTCCTGTTCTTTAGTTGGGGACGAATTCCTCTGTCTTCTCATTTTGTCTAAATCTCTGTGCCTGCTTCTATATGTTAGGAAAGTCATCTACGTCTCCTTTTCTTTCAGGTAATGGCCTTATGAAGAACAGGTCCTATAGTTCCCTACTGTGTAGTGTTCCCTGTTCCTCAGGGCCTGGCAATTCAGCAAGTGTGTTTAAGGTGTGTTGCATTTGTTCTGCTGTTGTGTCCTAGCTGTCTGCAGAGTCCAGTTGTCTGCAGAGGCTCTCTTTTCTTGTTGTGGGCAGTGTTTGGTTCCTGGCCTGAATATGACAAATTTTAACTAGGTGTGCCCTGATCTGCTTGTGAAATGAGACCTGTTGCTGCTGCCACTGGAACCGAGGCCCTTCAAATCTCCTGGACTGGGAAACGTGGTGTGGGCAGGGGTTTGGGCCAGTCTTCTGGGGAGAGGGCCTGCCATGCTTGGACTGAGGTAAGTTGACTAGAAAGGGGGATCCCCCAGAGTTTGGAGGGCAAGGCTTGATGTAAGCAAGTTACATAGCGAGGGTCTGCTCTGCACTGGTTCCTGCATGTGGCCCTGTGCTTAAACTGAGAGGCAGGAGAGGGAAATGGTGCTTGCCAGTTCCTTTGTTCACAGAGTGATCTATGAATGGCACCTTTCTGGTGCACACTCTGAGAAAAGCAAATAACCCTCCCATGCACTCTTGAGATTGCTGTGTCTACCGTGTATGTCCATAGGCTGTTGGCTGTGCTTTATCTTCACTGGTATCCCCAGTGTCCTGCAGGCTCTATTCAAACCAAGCCTGTTGACTTTTAAAACTCCAGGCTTTAATTCACACTGGTTGCAAGAACTAATGAAATTCGGCCCCTGTTGCTTTGCCAGACAGTTGTTATGGGAATTCATTTTACCTTTGTGGACTCCCCTATATGTTAGTCTTTATCTCTCCCTTGTCTGAAATGATGTCTCCCTCCTCACCACCGTGGCCACTCTTCATTTCTCTCCCAAGCTATGTCTCTGCCCTTGCTACCGTCTTCACTGTAGCCTCTTCTCTATCTGTAGTTGTGGAGTTTGTTGTGCCAGTGTTCAGGTCCATTTCTGGGGAACTTCAGATGTTTGGTTTTTTTTAATTTTTTAAAATATTTATTTATTTTTTGAGAGAGAGAGTGAGACAGTGTGAGCGGGGTGGGCCAGAGAGAGGGAGACATAATCGGAAGTAGGCTCCAGGCTCTGAGCTGTCAGAACAGAGCACAACGTGGGACTCGAACTCATGGACCGTGAGCTCATGACCTGAGCTGAAGTTGAACGCCCAGCTGACTGAGCCACCCAGGCGCCCCTTGATGTTTTAATAGTTACCTAGTTGTATTCATGGGATGAGGTGAGTCTAGAGTCCTCCTACTCTGCTGCCATCTTCCCTTCAGCCCCACTCAAAATAAAATCATTTAAAAAATAAAACCCAAGCCTTTTATCTAGTGGAGGAGTAGATCTCTTTCAATTTTCTTGGCCTATAGATAGCAAGAGAAGAACTGGAGGAATAAAACCACAAGCAGTGGCAAAGACCCTCAAATTTTAAGCCCTGGCACACGTGGTTCTGTGTGTCTAGATAGCATATTTTGTCTTTAAATGTTGTTCAATGACCATTGCCTGCCTTTCCTTTGAAAACGTTTTCTTGTGGAAATTAACCTTGTTATGTATCTTGCATGGATTTTAATGTCAAATCAGTGAATAAGGGAAAATTTATGAAGTGCATGATGTTGTGAAAAATTATGGACATTTTATGGCTTACTCTCCCCACCAAAATAGCCATTCAAGTGGGAAAAACACCTCTCACAGTCAACCATCTTGGAACTCTGGAACCCAATCAGGCAGTAAAACAACCAGGGAAGTGCTTAATGAAAGGAGAGGCTTTTGAATTCAGTAAAAGTGACATGACAGCTACCAACCCCCCTTTCTTCAGCCTTGCCATGATTGTGGTGATAGTAGTCACCATTTCTAGAGTAGCTGGCTACTGCCAGGGCAGGCAGTGTTGACTTCATCATCCAAGTTTTGGAGACGGTGCATTTTGATCAGTCTGGTTATCCTGTGAGTGACCAGTAAAGGTGTTTCCTTTTGTTTCAGCCCCCTTGGATTGCAGTGGCTTCCACAGCTGTGGCTACTATCAAAAGATTTAGAGATGCTTTCTTTTTTCTCATTTGGATGCAGGCATTTACATAGACTCTGTTAGGTCTCTGCCTGACTTGTGGGGATACTGGAAGAGAAACATCCCCTGGATGACTACAGACTTACTTAGCAATAAACTTAATCAAGGAGGCATAAGACTTTAGTGTGCCAAAATGACAAAAGATTGCTGAAAAAAATAAGACCTAAATAAATAGGACATTCCATATACATGGGTTGAGAAACTTAATATTGTTGAGATGACAATACTACCCAAAGCAATCTGGAGTTTATATTGAATCCCTATGAAAAATAGCCTTCTTTTTTTTTAAATTAAAACTGAAAAACCCTTCCTGAAATTCAAAAAGAATTTCAAGGGACTCTTGATAGTCAAAACAATCTTGAAAAGAAAAACAAATTTGGTGGATACAAAGTTCCTGATTTTAAAACTTAGTACAAAGCTACAAAAATTAAAAGTCTGGCATTGGCATGAGGGTGGACATATAGGCAAATGAAATATAATTCAGAGCCCAGAATTATGTCATCACATTTATGGTGAAATGATTTTCATCAGTGGGGGCAAGATCATTCAATGGTGGGGGAAGAACAGTCTCTATAGCAAATGGTGCCGGGAAAACTGGACATCCACATGGAAAAGGACAAAATTGGACCTTTACCTTACACAATATACAAAAATTAACTCAAAATGGATTAAAGACCTGAATTTTAGAACTAAATAAATGACTTTTAGAAGAAAACATAGGGACCAATTTTCATGACCTTGGATTTGGCAGTGATTTCTTATATATGACACCATAAGTATAGGCAATAAAAAAATACATTGGACTGCATCAAAATTTAAAACCTGTATGTTTCAAAAAATACCGTCAATAGAATAAACAGATTGCACAGAACAGGAAAAAATATTTGAAACCATATATCTGAAAAGGGTGTAATATTCAGAATATATGAAGAATTGCTTCCACTCATTTTAAAAAACAAAATTCTTAAATGGGCTAAAGCTTGAATAGACATTTCTCTAAGAAGACATACAAATGGCCAATAAGCATAGAAACAATGCTCAGCTCTGCTATTCATTAGGGAAATTTACATTGAAACCTCAGTAAGATACCTCTTCATACCCAGTAGGAAGGCTGTTACCAAAAGAAAAAAAGAAAAAAAGGGGAGGGAGGGAGAGAGGTCAGCAGAAGTAGAAGAAAAGAAAAAGGATATAACAAGTGTTGGCAAATAAATATGTAGAGAAATTTGAACACTCTTACATTGCTGGTAGAACTGTGAAATGGTATAGTTGCTGTAAAAAACAGTTTGGCAGTTCCTCAAAAAATTAAATATTGTAACTCCATTCCTAGGTGTATACCGAAACAGGGACTTAAACAGATTCTAATACACCAGTGTTCAAAACATTATTCACAGTTACTAAAAGGTAGAAACAACCCAATTGTCCATCAACAAAGTAACTGATAAACAAAATTTGGTATATCATTAAACAGAATCTAGTATGTCCATATAATGGAATGTTACTTGGCCAAAAAAAGGAATAAAGTTCTGATACACGCTACAAAATGGATAGATGTTGAAAACATTAAGTGACATAATCCATATATAAAAGGGTGATATAATTCTAAAAGTTAGATGATTTGTAAAGACGTTAATTAGAGGTTATCAGGGTTAAGATGGGGGAGAGGCACATGTGCTATTACTATATGGGTACAGAATTTCTTTTTGGGATGATGAAAAAATTCTGGAAATAGTGATGATGGTTATACAACATCCTGAATGTACTTAATGCCACTGAATCATACTGGATGTAGTTGTTAACTTTTATGTTGTATGTGTATAGGAATAAGACCTTAATGTGGTTATTGTTTTTGAGACTCCTTGCTCTAACTTACAAATGAATGATAAAACTTTGGTTTTCTTTGTTTTGATTCTTAACTTAATGTTTAATCTTATTTAGGTTTTCTGCATAGATTCTTTTCCTTTGAAAACAAAATGTGACCATCCATTGGGAATATTCTAATATTTTAGTATTACTTTAATAAATTAATGAGATTTTTTCAAATGCAAACTATTCTCAGAAGAATCTGATGACACTGGCATAGTTTTTTTGGGATATGCTTAGGCTTGGCTGAACTGGGGTCAGGAGGCTGAGAGTTTAGAATATGGAATATCTAGGTCATAGTAAACCTGGAAGACTAGTGGAAACAGTAGTAAATTTGTATTCCACAGGCAAAGGGATTCAAATTACACCTTTAACATTACTGAAATAATAGTTCTAAAAACATAATTAATGTTACCTTTTTGGATAGGATAGGATAGGATAAACTGCAACAGCAACAAACCCCTGTATTTGTTTGGCATCATCTTCTCATTAACAATCAGCATCAAGAGAGATTAGAAACTTTCCTTTTCATTTAGTCCCAACCTAAATACCCCAAAGGCGAATGTAGGGTTTGTGTGAGGATTTAAGTTTTGGCTCTTTTAAACAGCTATATTTTAAATATTTCTTCACAGTGAGTTAGGTGATGTTTCAAGTAAGGTTAGACTCACTATAGTTAGGCTTCACTCTGTTTCAAACTAAGGGAAAGTTGTGTTTTTTTTTTTTTTTTCTAATAGACGAGGTATTTATAGGTTTTTGAGTTTTCACAGTATTGGCAAAATTCAGTAGTAGAACTCTCAACTTGGGTAATGGCATCAGCTTTGATGCTAGTGTTGTGTACCAACTGTGGAAAGTATTGTGTGTTCTCAAGTAGTTCATTTAACTCACTGTCAGCATCTGGAAATGGGAACAATATTCCCTACTACGTGGGATTCATATGAAGATAAAATAAGAAAGAATGAAAAGTGCTTTACACAATATCTAATACATTGGAAATTATCATTAATGGTAGTTGTCACTATTGATTAAATATCATTTACCTTTCCTGCCTTTATGCGGTTTTGTGAATATTAGATGAGTTAACATGAAAGCTTTTTAAAATTGGTAAGGTGGTATGTAGGTGAACATTTGACAATTGAAGATCTTTTTCTCTTTTCTGAACTTTTTATTTTCACTATTATAAAATAAGTGTTTAATATTATACTATTTACATTCGGTTTTGTTTTGTTATTTTATGGATGTTAATCTCAACTCCTAAACAAGAATGTGTATGTTGCTTCAGGATAGCTAATGTTTCTTAGCTCATATTTCTCTTCAGTCTCCTATGTATAGCATGGCGCTATGTTACTTGCGTGAAAAACACAGTAAACATTTGTTTACTTTTAGTAATTGGTCTTTTCTAAGCAGGCCCTTAAGCATATCATAATTGCAATTAGAATTAACAGTCACCCTGAACATGTGGCTGCTGCTATGCTCTTGAGAATTCCCATTACTGGAAGGTGACCTTCAAGTATATCCCACTGGATACTGACCTGACAAAAGTGATTCATACCTCTAGCCAACAACACAGATCTCTGCAGTGTGTCCTGCTTTCCAAGCCACACTAAAACTAAAGCTACTGAAATAAGTAAAGCATATTATTTGTTTAATGAGGATATTATTTACTAAATAGAAAATATTATTACCCAAGCCTATTTTTAGAGTTGGATTAATATTTCCTGTCACGTACAATATCAGATACTGTTTCCTCTAAAAAACTTCTTTATCCAAATACAATTTTCAGGAAATTAGCACAGTACACACCCTATAATATGTTGGGGTGTGTGGGGGGGTATGTGGAATTAATGATAAAATGAGATTGAGTCAGTAGCTAAGAGCCTAACTTTGAAGTACAAAAGTTTTGAATTCTCAACTTTGCTATTTATTAGTTATGTGACTGTGGGGGATGTAGTTTAATTTTGTAAGACAAAGTTTCTTCTTTGGTTTTATGGGCATTATAATAGCCATCTCATAGGTTTTTTGTATTAAATGAAATAATCGATTTACAGCACTTAGCACAATACCAGATACCTACTAAATACACATTAAGAGTAATTTTAATTGCAATAACATTTTTAGCCTCAAAATTACTTAAAAATTACTCTCAAGTAGGAAATTTCAAGAAAGGACAGCTCCCACATTGGTCATTGCAAGTGCTCAGTGGCGTGATGAGAATTCAAATCTCATTATTGTACTCTGCTATCCTCAAAATGTTGGTCCTTGTCTTCAGACTAGGTTTTCTCAGGGTCAGAGGTGACCACTATAGTTTTAGTCTTCAATTAATCCAGCCAAAGAAAACACCATCTCTCCACATAGGTTTCCTTTTAAGAACAAGAAAATCTTTTTTGGAAACCTTCTAACACACTTGCCTCCAGTACTCATTTACTGAGTTAGATACTCACTTCCTAAATGAACACAGGTGAGGAGAAAGGGATTATGGATTACCTAGGGGTGTGCTTAAAGAAGCCAAGATTTCACAAAGCAAGAAAGAATATCCAACAGAAGAAAGACAGTCTTTTCAACAAATGGTGTTGGGAAAACTGGACCACTTTCTTACACCATGCACAAAAATAAATTAAAAATGGATTAAAGACATAAATATGAGATAGGAAACCATCAAAATCCTAGAGGAGAACACAGACATCTCTTTGACATCAGCCATAGCAACTTCTTTGTTTTTAAAACTTTTTTAATGTTTAATTTTGAGAAAGAGAGTGTGCAAGCACAAGCGGGGGAGCAGCAGAGGGAGAGAGGGAGACAGAGGATCTGAAACAGGCTCCAGGCTCTGAGCTGTCAGTACAGAGCCTGATGCAGGACTCAAACTCAGGATCTCTGAGATCATAACCTGAGGCTGAAGTCAGATGCTTAACTGACTGAGCCACTCAGGCACCACCAGCCATAACACTTTCTTACTATATATGTCTCCTGAGGCAAAGGAAACAAAAGCAAAAGCAAGCTATTGGGACTTCATCAAAATAAAAAGCTCTGCACAGCAAAGGAAGCAGACAAGAAACTAAAAGACAACCTACTGAGTGGGAGAAGGTATTTGTGAATGACCTATCTGATAAAGGGTTAGTATCCAAAAGATAGGAAGAACTGAACACCCAAAAAACAAACCACACAGTTAAAAAATGGGAAGAAGGGGTCTCATTTGGTTAAACATCCAACTGTTGGTTTCGCTTTAGGTCTTGATCTCATGGGTTGTGAGATTGAGCCCTATATCAGCTTCCTGCTGACAGTGCAGAGCCTGCTTGGGATTCTCTCTTCTCTCTCTGTTCCTCCCCTGCTCATGCTCTCTCTGTTTCACAAAAGAAGATATCAGATGGCCCGTAGACACATGAAAAGATGCTTATCATCATTATCATTAGGGAAATACAAATCAAAACTACAATGAGAGATCACATTAATATCAGATTGGCTAAAATCGACGACATAAGAAACAGCAGGAATTGGCAAGGATGTAGAGAAAAAGGAATCCTTGTGCACTGTTGGTGGGAATGCAAACTGGCACAACCACTCTTGAAAAGCATATGGAGGTTCCTCACAAAGTTAAAATAGAACTACCCTGTGATCCAGCAATTGCACAACTAGGTGTTTATCCAAAGAATACAAAAATACTAATTCAAAGGGGTGCATGCACCGTGCTGTTTATAGCAGCATGATCAACAATAACCAAATTAGGGAAAGAACCCAAATGTCCATCAACTGACAAGTGGATAAAGAAGATGTGGTATATCTGTATACAGTGGAATATTACTCAGCCATATAAAGAATGAAATCTTGGTCATTTGCACTGAAGTGGATGGAGCTAGAGAGTATTACGCTAAGCAAAATGAGTCAGAGAAAAATACCGTATGATTTCACTCACATGTGGAATTTAAGAAACAAATGAACAAAGAGGGAAAAAGGGAGAGAGAGAGGCAAACCAAAAAAAAAAAGACTCTTAACTATAGAGACCAAACTGATGGTTACCAGAGGGGAGGTTGGTGGAGGGATTGTTAAATAGGTGATGGGGATTAAGGCATGCAATTGTTGTGAGGAGCATTGGATGTTTCATGGAAGTGTAGAATAATTATATTGTATAACTGAAAATAATATACTGTATGTTAACTAACTGGAATTTAAATAAAAAGTTAAAAAGAAAAATCGAGATTCATCCCTGAGTTTTTGGTTGTGTCACTTTTTTAAAGAGTGGATGCTAACACAAAATTGGCGTCATTTAACTGGGGGAAAGAGGTGTATACCATGGCTATTATCTGCATAATAGAATATTTGCTATTTCTTTTTAATCCTCAGATGGAGATTCAGATGTCTAACAGCTCAGTTACTTGCCAGTGTCATCCATGAGTTACATTATTGTCATTGGTTTATTAGACAAGTAATGCCAATTCCATTCTTTTTTCACTCTTTTAAATGTTTCATTCTATTATGTTTCTACTACTGTGGAAGATTACTAAATTGTCACAGCTAAAAATGGCAAGTACCTAGGAATATCAGGTTTTCCTGAAAAGGCTCAAAAACATAAATGGCATGATAACTCTATTTACTTTCTTTTATTTATTCTTATTTTTTATTTTTTGTATAGCTTCTTTCTTAAGGTGAATTTTATCTTGGGGTGGAAGCAAATAGCATAATTTCACCTTTCTAAGCTAAAAAAATCCATTAGACAGTTGTTTTTCTGTTTACTTTCCATCTGGATTAGGTAATCTGTATTAGCCACACCAAGATGAGAAGGAATTATGATATTACAATATTTTTGTGAAGGAATAAAAGAAAACATTTTTCATTATCTCAGTGAGTTTGTAAAAGAGAGGGGTGTGGGACGCCAGGGTGGTTCAGTCGGTTAAGCGTCTGACTCTTGGTTTCAACTCGGGACATGATCTCAGTTTTGAGTTGAAGCTCTGCGTCGGGGCTCTGTGCTGGCAGCCCCGACCCTGCTTGGGATTCTCTCTGTCCCTCTCTGTCCTTCCTCTGCTCGTGCTGCTCTGTTTCTCTCAAAAGTAAATAAACTTAATTAAAAATTTAAAAAAAAGAGAGAAGAGTGTGACTATCTAGTAATATGTATAAGAAATCTTTTAGTTTCCCTGATTCCTTCCTCCATAACTCCATTTAAATAAACTGTTTGCTACTATGAACTTGACTTGATATGTAAATAATTTTCATAAGAAACTTGAGAAATGGAGATAGTCTTTTTTTTTACTCTCTATTTCTGTAAATTTGAAAAGGTACAGACCATAGAAACAATTGAAGAAAACAGTGAGACATGATTTAGAAGGAAAAGGGTGAAATTGATGGAAGAAGAAAAACCCCCTAAAAACAACTCACTTGTTAAAAATTTTCTAGATTTTATACAATCTTTTTTTGTCATAGAGAAGTGCTATTGTAGTACGTCTCATTGGAAGCATTTTTTAAACATCTGTAACATAAGTAACTAATAGAACAGGTATTAATATAGACTTCCTTTATTCATAACCATGCCATATGGTAAAATTATATGAAGAGTGAGGCATCTTATCTATAGGCACATTTCGTTGTTAAAACCTTATTTTTAGAAAGGATTCTCCAATAGGACTGTTAATATTTGCTAATATTTTCTAAAAACATTTTTAAATTAGTGTGTTTATATTAAATTATTGATTTGGTTGAATTTAAATCTGTCATCTCAGTATTTGTTTTCTATATGTCCCCTGTATTCTGTGTTCTTTTGTTCCTCTTCCCCTGTGTTCTTTTAGATTAATGAAGTATTTTTTGGTTTCTATTCTATCTCTTCATTTGACTCTTTTGGTCATATATACTTGTGTTGTTATTTTATTGGTTTCTTTAGAAATTAAATATACGTACTTAAATTATCACAGTCTACCTTGCAATAGTATTATAGTACTTAACTTACAATTTAAGAACCTTACAGTGATGTCTTCTATTTATTTCCCTCTCATCCTTTGTACTATTTTGTTATATATTTTACACCTACACTTTTTATAAGCTCCAACATATATTTTGCTCTAAACAGTTAACTGACTTTTTGGGGGGTGCCTGGGTAGCTCAGTTGGTTGAGTGTCCGGCTTCAGCTCAGGTCATGATCTCATGGCTTGTGAGTTTGAGCCCCACGTCGGGCTCTGTGCTGACAGCTCGGAGCCTGGAGCCTGCTTCATGTTCTATGTCTCCCTCTCTCTCTGCCCCTTCACCGCTCATGCTGTCTCTCAAAAATAAATAAAAAATAGATAAATAGTTAACTGACTTCTAAAAAAATTGTGGTAAAACATAAAACTTACCATCTTAATCATCTTTTTAAGTGTGTACTTGAGTATTGTTAAGTACATTCACATTGTTGTGCAACGAATTCCTAAAACTCTTTTCATCTTGCAATATTGAAATTCTATACCAATTAAATAACAGCTCCCCTTTGCCTTTCCCCCAAGCTCCAGGCAACCACCATTCTACTTTCTGTCTCCATGAATTTAACTGCTATAGGTACCTCATATAAGTAGAACCATACGCTAGTGTGTTTGTGTGTGTGTGTGTATGTGTGTGTGTGTGTGTGTGTGTGTGTGTGTGTGTGTGTGTGAGAGAGAGAGAGAGACAGACAGACAGACACTGGCTTATTTCATTTAGCATAATGTCCTCAAGGTTCCTCTTTGTTGTAGCATGTATGAGGATACCCTTTTTATTTTAAGATATTTTATTTTTTTAAATGTTTATTATTTTTATTTTAATTCCTCAATAATTAACATTCATGTTATATTAGTGTCAGGTATACAATATAGTGATTCAGCAGTTCTGTACATTACTCAGTGCTCATCATAAGTGTACTCTTAACCCCCTCCACCTATTTTACCCATACCCATATCCACCTCCCCTCTGATGCCATCAGTTCTCTATACTTAAGACTCTGGGGATTTTTTTGTTTCTTTTTTCTTTGTTTCTTAAATTCCAGATATGAGGAAATCATATAGTATTTGTCTTTCTCAGACTGATGTATTCCAGTTAGCATTATACTCTCTAGATCAATCCATGTTGTTGCAAATGGAAGGATTTGATTCTATTTTTATGGCTAAGTAATATTCCATTATATGTGCGTATGTATGCATGTGTGTGTGTATACCACATCTTCTTTATCCATTCATCCATTGATAGGCACTGGGGCTGCTTCCATAATTCGGCTATTGTAAATAATGCTGCAATAAACATAGAGGCGCATATAACTTTTCAAATTAGTGTTTTCCTGTTCTTTGGGTAAATACCTAGTAGTGGAATTACTGAATCATATGGTAATTCTATTTTTAATTTTTTGAGGAACCACCATTGTCTTTTCCACATTGACTGCACCAGTTTGCATTCCTACCAACAGTGCAAAAGGGTTCATTTTTTTCCATGATCTCGCCAACACTTGTTTCTGTTTTTGATTGTAGCCATTCTGACTGGTGTGAAATGATATCTCATTGTGATTTTAATTTTCATTTCCCTATTGATGAGTGATGTTGAGCATTTTCATGTTTCTGTTGGCCATATGGATGTCTTCTTTGGAGAAATGTCTGTTAATGTCTTCTGCCCATTTTTTAACTGAGTTATTTGTTTTTTGGCTGTTCAGTTTTATAATTCTTTATATTTTTTGGATTCTAACCCTTTATCAGATACATAATTTGCAAATACCTTATCTCATTAAATAGGTTTTCTTTTGTTGCTCCTTTGTTGTGCAGACGCTTTTTATTTTGATAAAGTTCCAATAGTTTATTTTTGCATTTGTTTCCCTTGCCTCAGGAGACATATGTAGAAAATAATTGCTCTAGTATATGTCAGAGAAGTGACTGCGTGTGTTCTTTTCTAGGATTTTAATGGTTTCTTATCTCACACTGAGGCCTTTTAATCCATGTTGAATTTATTTTTGTTGTATGGTGAAGAAAGGTGGCCAGTTTCATTCTTTTGCCTGTAGCTGTCCAGTTTTCCCAGCACAAGTTTGTTGAAGAGACTTTATTTTTCCCATTGCATATTCTTGCCTCCTTTCTCAAAGATTAACTGACATTGTAATTGTGGGATTATTTCTGGACTCTCTATTCTGTTCTGTCAATCTTTGTGTCTGTTTTTGTGCTATTACCATATTCCTTTGGTTATTACAGCTTTGTAGAATGTCTTGAAATTGAGGATTGCAATACTTGTAGTTTTTTTCTTCTTTTTCAAGATTGCTTTGGCTATTTGGTGTCTTTGGTGGTTCCATACAAATTTTAGAATTACTTGTTCTAGTTCTGTGAAAAATGCTATTGGTATTTTGATAAAGGTTGCATTAAATCTGTAGTTTGCTTTAGGTAATAGGGACATTTTAACAATATTTGTTCTTCCATTATATGTGCATGGAATATCTTTCCGTTTGTGTCATCTTCGATTTCTTTCATCAGTGTTTTACAGCGTTCAGAATACAGGTTAAATTTATTCATAGGGTTTTTTTTAATATGAAATTTATTGTCAAATTGGTTTCCATACCACACCCAGTGCTCATCCCAAAAGGTGCCCTCCTCAATACCCATCACCCACCCTCCCCTCCCTCCCACCCTCCATCAACCCTCAGTTTGTTCTCAGTTTTTAAGAGTCTGTTATGCTTTGGCTCTCTCCCACTCTAACCTCCTTTTTTTTTTTTTTTGTTTTTTTTCCTTCCCCTACCCATGGGTTTCTGTTAAGTTTCTCAGGATCCACATAAGAGTGAAACCATATGGTATCTGTCTTTCTCTGTATGGCTTATTTCACTTAGCATAACACTCTCCAGTTCCATCCATGTTGCTACAAAGGGCCATATTTCATTCTTTCTCATTGCCACGTACTACTCCATTGTGTATATAAACCACAATTTCTTTATCCATTCATCAGTTGATGGGCATTTAGGCTCTTTCCATAATTTGGCTACTGTTGAAAGTGCTGCTATAAACATTGGGGTACAAGTGCCCCTATGCATCAGCATTTCTGCATCCCTTGGGTAAATTCCTAGAAGTGCTATTTCTGCATCATAGGGTAGATCTATTTTTAATTTTTTTGAGGAACCTCCTCACTGTTTTCCAGAGCACCTGCACCAGTTTGCATTCTCACCAACAGTGCTAGAGGGTTCCCGTTTCTCCACATCCTCTCCAGAGTCTATAGTCTCCTGATTTGTTCATTTTGGCCACTCTGACTGGTGTAAGGTGATATCTCAGTGTGGTTTTGATTTGTATTTCCCTGATGAGGAGTGATGTTGAGCATCTTTTCATGTGTCTGTTGGCCATCTGGATGTCTTCTTTGGAAAAGTGTCTATTCATGCCTTCTGCCCATTTCTTCACTGGATTATTTGTTTTTCAGGTGTGTAGTTTGGTGAATTCTTTACAAATTTTGGATACTAGCCCTTTATCTGATATGTTGTTTGCAAATACCTATTCCCATCCTGTCGATTGCCTTTAGTTTTGTTAATTGTTTCCTTTGCAGTGCAGAAGCTTTTTATCCTGACGAGGTCCCAATAATTCATTTTTGCTTTTAATTCCCTTGCCTTTGGAGACGTTAGACCAATCTTAAATCTTAACTCTTCCAGTAAATCTTACTAACTCTGGGCTTGATCTCTTTTCTTCCCTCTACTATGCTGTTTCATACTTTTTGCTATTTAACTCCTATTATTGAGCCTTGTACATAAGTTTAAAGGCTTGTTTTCCCAATTAGACTGTTTTTTTTTTTCATACAGTGACTAGGTCATACACATTTTGATCCTGACTGTTTCCATCTCTCTATACCCAAGCCATCATCAAGCTTTGAAATACCTGAATATTACATCTTCTTGGGGGATGTGTCAAGTAAGAAATTGCTGCGGCTGAGGTCAGAAAGGTCTTTTCCTGCTTTCTCCTCTAGGGTTTTGATGGTTTCCTGTCTGACATTCAGGTCCTTTATCCATTTTGAGTTTGTTTTTGTGAATGGTGTAAGAAAGTGGTCTAGTTTCATTCTTCTGCATGTTGCTGTCCAGTTCTCCCAGCACCATTTGTTAAAGAGACTGTCTTTTTTCCACTGGATATTCTTTCCTGCTTTGTCAAAGATTAGTTGGCCATACTTTTGTGGGTCTAGGTCTGGGGTTTCTATTCTATTCCACTGGTCTATGTGTCTGTTTTTGTGCCAATACCATGCTGTCTTGATGATTACAGCTTTGTAGTAGAGGTAAAGTCTGTGATGCCTCCTGCTTTGGTCTTCCAGGGTCTTTTGTGGTTCCGTACAAATTTTAGGATTACTTGTTCTAGGTTCAAGAAGAATGCTGGTGCAATTTTGATTGGGATTGCATTGAATGTGTAGATTGCTTTGGGTAATATTGACATTTTAACAATATTTATTCTTCCAATCCATGAGCATGGAATGTTTTTCCATTTCTTTGTATCTTCAATTTCCTTCCTAAGCTTTCTATAGTTTTCAGCCTACGTACGGATCTTTTACATCTTTGGTTAGGTTTATTCCTAGGTATTTTATGCTTCTTGGTGCAATTGTGAATGGGATCAGTTTCTTTATTTGTCTTTCTGTTGCTTCATTGTTAGTGTATAAGAATGCAGCTGATTTCTGTACATTGATTGTGTATCCTGCAACTTTGCTGAATTTGTGTATCCGTTCTAGCAGACTTACGGTGGAGTCTATCGGTTTTCCATGTATAATATGTCATCTGCAAAAAGTGAAAGCTTGACTTCATCTTTACCAATTTTGATGTCTTTGATTTCCTTTTGTTGTCTGATTGCTGATGCTAGAACTTCCAATGCTATGTTAAGCAACAGGGCTGAGAGTGGACATCCCTGTCGTGTTCCTGATCTCCGGGGGAAAGCTCTCAGTTTTTCCCCATTGATGATATTAGCTGTGGGCTTTTCATAAATGGCTTTTATGATGTTTAAGTATGTTCCTTCTATCCCGACTTTCTCGAGGGTTTTTATTAAGAAAGGATGGCGAATTTTGTCAAATGCTTTTTCTGCATCGATTGACAGGATCATATGGTTCTTATCTTTTCTTTTATTAATGTGATGTGTCGCATTGATTTGCGAATGTTGAACCAGCCCTTCAGCCCAGGAATGAATCCCACTTGATCATGGTGAATAATTCTTTTTATATGCTGTTGAATTCGATTTGCTAGTATCTTGTCGAGAATTTTTGCATCCATATTCATCAGGGATATTGGCCTGTAGCTCTCTTTTTTTGCTGGGTCTCTGTCTGGTTTGGGAATCAAAGTAATGCTGGCTTCATAGAATGAGTCTGGAAGTTTTCCTTCCCTTTCTATTTTTTGGAATAGCTTGAGAAGGATAGGTATTAACTCTGCTTTAAATGTCTGGTAGAATTCCCCAGAGAAGCCATCTGGTCCAGGACTGTTATTTGTCAGGAGATATTTGATGACTGATCAATTTCTTCACTGGTTATGGGTCTGTTCAGATTTTCTATTTCTTCCTGTTTGAGTTTTGGAAGTGTGTGGGTGCTTAGGAATTTGTCCATTTCTTCCAGTTTGTCCAATTTGTTGGCATATAATTTTTCATAGTATTTTCTGATAATTGCTTATATTTCTGAGGGATTGGTTGTTATAATTCCATTTTCATTCATGATTTTATCTATTTGGGTCATCTCCCTTTTCTTTTTGAGAAGCCTGGCTAGAGGTTTATCAATTTTGTTTATTTTTTTAAAAAACCAACTCTTGGTTTCATTGATCTCCTCTACAGTTTTATTAAATTCCATATTTATTTCTGCTCTAATCTTTATTATTTCCTTGCTTTTACTGGTCTGGGTTTTTTTTTTTTTTGTTGTTCTTTTTCTTGATCCTTCAGGTATACGGTTAGGTTGAGATTTTTCTTTCTTCTTGAGCTAGGCCTATATTGCCATGAACTTCCCTCTTAGAATAGCTTTTGCTTCATGCCCCAATTTTTGGTCTGTTGTGTTTTCATTTTCATTTGTCTTCATGTATTTTTTTACTTCCTCTCTTATTTCTTGGTTGACCCATTCATTGTTTAGTAGCATGTTATTTAACCTCTATGTATTCATGTTTTTTTCCAAATTTTTCCTTGTGGTTGATTTCTAGTTCTGTAGTGTTGTAGTCAGAAAAGATGCATGCTATGACTTCAGTCTTTTTGAATTTGTTGAGATTTGTGGCCTAACATATCTATTCTAAGGAATGTTCCATGTGCACTTGTGAAGAATGTGTATTCTACTCTTTCAGGGTTGAATGTTCTGAATATTCCAATAGATCCGTCTGCTTAGCTGTTTCAGACTTGTAGCTATGCTTCCCTCTTGATTTCTTGGCTCTCACCCTCAATAAGCAAAGTTCAGGAATCAGCCAAGGATTTGTGGGGATGCATTATGCAGATTTTGGAGATACCCTCCCAGCCTCACCCAGCCCTCAGTGGTTTCCCCTTTTTGGAGACTTCCTCTTTGAACTTTCAGGTCTTCCAGCAGCCTCAAGCTCTAACTTCTCACTCTTCAGCCCCACCAAGACTACTCTTTCTGATAAGCTCTATTCCCTGTTTACCACACAGACTGGGAAATAACCTTACTGAAAAAGTTAGAAAAACATGGATGTCACCTATTGGCTTCCCTTATTTCAAAGGCCATATCCCCTTGAGTTTCTACCTGCTATTTATTGTTTCAAATAGTCTTCAAATAGTTGTTTTCTTATATCTTAGAGTTTGTAATTGTTACTGTTAGGAGGTTATCTAGTTTAAGATATTTCACTGTTTATGAATGCCATAAGTCATTTGCGCATTTTTAAAGTTTTTTTTTTTAATTTTTTTTCAACGTTTTTTATTTATTTTTGGGACAGAGAGAGACAGAGCATGAACGGGGGAGGGGCAGACAGAGAGGGAGACACAGAATCGGAAACAGGCTCCAGGCTCCGAGCCTTCAGCCCAGAGCCTGACGCGGGGCTCGAACTCACGGACCGCGAGATCGTGACCTGGCTGAAGTCGGACGCTTAACCGACTGCGCCACCCAGGCGCCCCTAAAGTATTTTTAAATAGAAAAATAAAAGTATGGTTTCTAAGAAATTGCTTATAAGTATTTCTAAGCAATTTCTAAGAAATTGCTAACAATAGCAGTATTTATGCAGCTATTTTTAGAAAAGCAAGAAGTAAAATATACTTCCTAGAATGGGGAAAGAATTAGGTAATATTCTTTCAAAAATAATTTCTGGACTTTTAATTCAACTATGGATTGTGATGGGCATGAAGATGTACTGCTTAGATTTACTTCTGCAGGGAACATGATTTACTGATAGCCACAGCTGCTGCCCTTTAGACCCACTCCCAAGTTCATACCAAGGCAGTGATTCCAAAGTGATCTTTCTAGGCAATGGCTGCATATGATAGGAGTTGTAAGGCAGACCCTTTCCAGTGTCATGCAGGAATCCTTTACTGGGATACTTTGGTTCAAAGATTTCCCATTGGCTGGGCCAAAACTTTGTTAGAACTGTGCTGCAGTCCGACACTCCTCCTACCCAGGCTTCCTTCCTTCCCTTTTTCCATTACAGGTACTAGACCTACATCACAGTCTGAAGTCTCTCTTACCATCCTTGCTACCTTCTCATCACCTATTACAAGTAAGTCCCCAAATCTTTTGCTTGTCTGATTGGCATCTGCTTGTTGGAACATGCAAACAAGAACAGAAACAGACCCAAACTACTGACTGAAAATGAACCAAAATGATGACTTAAAGGAAAAAAAAAATGTTCTTAGAGAAAAATTCCAAATAGTATATGTAGATATTCTCTCCTTTTGGAGGTAGAGCTTAATTCTCCTCCCTTCCAGTGTGGGATGGGCTTAGTGACTTGCTTCCAATGAATACAGCAATATCTGCCAGTATTCCCCCTTTTAAAAATCATCTCCCATTCCACATAGACACAGGAATCTTTTTATACATTTTTTCATAATGCTCCCCCACCCCAGATGAAATTTTGATAACATAAATATACTACACATTTGTTTATGTACTATTTATATATCCATGTTTTATGCATAAGAAGAGTTAGTTATTTTTTTACCTCCAGGAATGAATTTTTATTTGCTTGAGGGTGTTATAATAACCCCACTGAGAATGCATAGAACAGAATATGGAAAAAGCAAATCTCTAACTTACGATGGAGAAATGTGGCAGACACCACCTTAAACAAGTGATCAAAGTTTACATCACCAGTGATAATTCCTGCTAATACCATATATCCCCAGTATGGTACAGTGCGAAGAGTGTTGTGCCTATGTAGGAATCTTCCTAAGAAAATGTAACCTCTGTCTTTTCACAAGAAAACATCCAGCAAACCCAAATTGAGGAACATTCTACTAAATATCTGACCACACTTCAAAAGTGTCAGTGGAGTAAAAAAAAACAAGGGAAATTTGAGAAACTGTCAAAGGTCATCTGAGACTAAGGAGACATGACTACCAAGTGCAACGTGGTATCCTAGATCCTTGCATAGAAAATGATCACTAGGAGAAAAATGATTATGTAATGTGTTTGTAGTCTGTAGTTTACTTCATATCATTATATATTTCTTAGTTTTACAAATATACCATGGTTTTTAAAGATAATAGGGAAAGCTGTGGGAAGGAATAAAGGGAACTGACTCTGCTATCTTTGTAACTGTTCTCTAAATCTAAAATTATTACAAAACTAAATGTTAAAAAAGGAGTGTTCAAAAAATAATTATCATCTGTATTCATTACGCGAAAATAATGGTACAAATCTAAAAAGAGAAGTAGGTACATATAGATCACTAGAATTACAAATGTTAAGCTAATCTGAAAATGAGTTTTTTAGAAGTATTAGTAAATGAAAAAATATAGTGGTTGTAGTAGTTTTCATATTAGTGAAGCTGTGGTATAGTGTATCATGATGTCTGTGCACAGTTAATTCAGATTGTCCTGGATATACAGCAGAATCACATATATTCAAAACTGGCTAGAGAACCATAAAAAATATTGATAAACCATAAACAGAAATGTATCAAGTTGGGGGATATGTCTAGGTGCTGCAAGGATCAGTGTTATGTCCTATCTTATATAGCTGCTACGTTAATGATGTAGAACAAGGAGTAAAAAGCATGTTAATGAAATTCACAGATGATATTAAATTGCAAATACCAGTAAGGGCAGCAAAGCAATATAAAGGTATCCAGAGAACTTAGAAATATGGAGTAGAGACAACAAAATGAGATTCTGTCCCTCCATAGTAGAAAGTACTTTAGGAAAAAACAATAAAACAGAATGGGTATCTAGAATAGGTGAAATCTGAAAGTCATCAAATGGTCAAAAAGACCTGAGGGTAAAAACGAATAACAAAGTAGATAGGAATTTATGATACAGTGATTTTGAAGATTATGGTTACATATACTACATGCCACAAAGAAAGAATAGCGTGGTCTGTTCTTCATACCTAGTAAAATGACATCTGGAAGACAGAACTAATTTTGTGTCAAGTTGGTATTGAGCCACCATCGACAAAATAGAAATAGTAATAAAAATGATTAAGCCTTAGAACACTGCCAACAGATATATTTATCTTCAGCAAATTAACTGAGCTATTTACCAGTCCTTTCATTCATAACTGCTGATTCTAGTTCGTATCCCACATAGGTGACACTTGCTGAGACATACAAGTTATACCAAGCCTCAGAGTACCTTACCTACCTCTTTTTAACGTCCTCCCTTGTCTCCCAAATTAAGTTTACAAATTCTTTGTGATAAGTTCCTATTTTCATTAGGATTAAATTAATATAGCCTCCCTTCATTACTTACTACAGCTGAGTGAAGCTTATGTTGCATCTGCATCACAGTGATGCAAGCCTTATTTGTAAATACATGTATATGCTCCTAATGGCACCTAGAGTATACACTAGAGTAACATCTGAGAAGTGTTTTGCAATTGAGACCTAACTGAATAACAACTATAAGAGAAAAACACAGAGATCAGAATTCTAATAGCAATGCACTATTCTGGTGATCACAGCATACATCAGGAAGCCTCAAGACATTATCACCTGTTGGCAAGGAGTCATTCAGAATAATGTATGAAGAAATCTCTTTTCTGCATAACTGTACATGCTTAAGTATTGCATAATAATAGATGCTTTTGCAAAAAATTTCTCAACACTAAAAAGTTTATGAATTTTTATTTTTATGGTTTAAGAATACCTATTTCTTTAACTTCTGCACTGAACAACCATAATCCTAAGGGCACATGTAATGTTTAGGCCCAGTAGTTTCCAATAAGCAAAATACTTAGGAAAATCAGTGAGTTAGAAGAAATACTGAGATCTTGTCTCAACCTCTTCCTCTTATGTATAAAGTCGTGGAGGGCAGAGATGAAGGAAGGAACACCTCATATGGTTGGGGAAAGGATATTCAACAATACAGTATTTTTAACTGAGGACAATGCTACATTGGATGGGAGACTGGACCAAATAAATTCTAAGGTCCCTCTGCATGCTTTGAGGATATTTTATGTTAATTATTTGGCTGCTTGAATGCCTGTAGAATACAAACACAATATGGTTGTCTCAAAATCTTTACAAAATTAAATAGAATATCATCTATCCTCATTTTTCAGTAAACCTCCCCACTGTAGAGATACAGCTCTTTTATATAAAATAGAGCAAATTCCATATATATACAACAAGAATGTATAAAGTACAACAAAAACTGCTCCCTCAGTTCAGGCTCTAGTTGCCTAGGTGTTATACTTGGTTATTGAATTATTTATTATTGGACAGCCTGGCCTTAACTCTCAAAAAATACAGGACCCTGAACATCAGAATTATAGAGAGGTTAAAAGGCTAGACATAGGCACATTTATCATTAATTCTAAGAAAAACTTGATGACAAGAAATAAAAGGGGGCATGATGCTTCTATACCTGAAATAGTTCATACTGGTCAGTATTTTCTTAAACATTTTTAGAGCAAACTCCAAAGAGTTGCCTTCTTCATATTCCTTGTGGTAACCCTGTCATAACCTGATTCTAACACATCTGTCAGAGGCATAGCTGTCATTTCTATGGTCACATCAAGTCACTTTACAATAGATAGTAAACGGATCATGTCCACTGACTTAAGCATAGGAGAATCTAACTTACTGTTGATACTAAACATCTAATTTTGCTCATTTAGCTCTTAATTTCTTTAGAAAGCCACATATTCCTCACTATCCTTGTCATCCTAGATGCCATTTGTTACCATTTCTTGATTTTTATTAGGCCCTAATATCTGTATCATCCTTAGAAACTGAGACTAGTTCCTTGACTATGAGATAAAAACGGAGAGGGAGGCAAACCGTAAGAGACTCTTAAATACCGAGAATAAACTGAAGGTTGCTGGAGGGGAGATGGGTGAAGGGAAGGACTAAATGAGTGATGGGCTTTGGGGAGGGCACTTGTTGGGAGGAGCACTGGATGTTATATGTAGGTGATGAATCCCTGGGTTCTTTTCCTGAAACCAATACTACACTGTGTGTAAACTGACTTGAATTTAATTAAATAAGTTAAAAATGGCGGGGGGGGGGGCGGATTAGGAGCTGTTCTTTAAAATTTTTTTTTAAATTATCACAATTATGACATTACATGTCCATATTTTCCTCTTTTATTGTCATTCACATATCTTAATCATGGAATGAAATCTCTGTATTCTTATTTTCTATCATTGTAATCTACTTCCTATACTATGTAGGAAAAAAAGTATTCTACTAAACCATGAATATAAAATGAACTACCATTTAGGTCATTTGGAAAACTTCATCTAGTATTTATTCTCTAATCCTTTCATTATAATTTGAATTGACTGTTAGTCTTCCTTTCCTTTGCAGTGATGTTGACATTTAGATAGATATTTATAATAGAATCTGCAGTATCTTTTAACTTAGTGTTCCCATATAGATTGCTGAAGCTTCCTTGAGTACTGCAAGTATCTCTAAATGCCATCTTAAATGTTTTCTTCTTTCTTCCTGACTCCTTTTCCCTCAAAGCTAACTCAATTCCCAAAAGTTGGATAAGAATAATTCAAAAAGTCACATCTTTTTCTTGTGTCTAAAACCTAGAGTTAGGGTATGTGTTCCATTAACTTAAATGAGTTAATGCTTATTTTAGACTGTGATGAAAACAGGAGGTAATGTGGGGTTTAATTCCATTTGTTTTGTTTTTTCTATTATCATTTCTTTTACCATAGTTCACTATTCTTTTTTCCAGACTTATTAATCACATTCTAGCCTATGGTATGTTGAACTTTGTTCACTTTCTTTTGCACTGAATTCATCACAACTGCATGTAGTCAGGCAATAAATGATCAAAATGAAATAGACTTCACTGTCACCTTACAGACCCCGTCATATAGAAACCATGCCATAATTTATTTTCTTGGAATTTGTTCAGTGTCACAAGAAGCTTTAAAAATAATAATTAGGTATTGCAAAATGCCTGATGATACCCAAATACTCTTTTTTAAAAATTGAAGCATTGGGATTGGGGGGACGACTGGGTGGCTCAGTCGGATGACTGTCTGACTTCGACTCAGGTCATGATCTCGAGGTTGAGAGTTTGAGCCCTGTGTCAGGCTCTGTGCTGACAGCTCAGAGCCTGGAGCCTGCTTCAGATTCTGTGTCTCCCTCTCTCTCTGCCCCTCTCCCACTCAATGCTCTGTCTCAAAAATAAATACAAGCATTAAAAAATAAAATAAAATTGAAGCATGGGGGTGCTTGGGAGGGGCTCAGTCGAGTAAGCATCTGCCCTTGGCTCAGGTCATGATATCAAAGTTTGTGAGTTCGAACCCCCTCATCAGGCTCTCTGCTGTCTGCACAGAGCCAACTTCAGATCTTCTGTCCCTCTCTGTCTCTTTCCCTCCCCAGCTCACTCACATGCTCTTTGTCTCAAAAGTAAAGAAAAAATAAAAAAAAAAAATAAAATGAAATAAAATAAAATAAAACAAAATTGAAGCATAGTTGGCATACAGTATTACAGTAGTCTCAGATGTACAACACAGTAATGCAGCAGTTCTGTACATTAAGAGATGTTCACCACAATCAGTGGTGTGTGTTCGTCACCTTATAACAATATTATTGACTATAATTCCTGTGCTATATTTTTCATCCCCATGACTTATTTTATAATTGAAGTTTATATCTCTCAATCCCCTTGACCTAGTTCACCTATCCCCTCTAGCATCCACCAGTTTGTCCTTTGTATTTATGAATTTGTTAGTTATTTTATTTCTTAGATTCCACATATAAATTATATGCTATCTGCCTTTCTCTGCCTGATTTATTTCACTTAGCATAGTACTCTCTAGATCCATCCACACTGTTGCAAATGGCAAGATGTCATTCTTTTCTATGCTGAGTAATATTCCATTGTGTATATATATCGCATATTCTTTACTCATCCATCTATCAGTGGATACTTGGGTTGCTTCCATATCTTGGCTATTATAAATGATGTTGCAGTTAACATAGGGATGCCTATACCTTTTTGAATTAGTTTTTTGTTTTCTTTGGGTAGATACCCAGTAGTGGAATTATTGGATATTGTGGTATTTCTATGTTTTAATTTTTTGAGGAAACTTTATACTGTTTTCCACAGTGATTGCCCAATTTACATTACCACCAGCAGTACATGAAGCTTCTTTTTTCTCCACATCCTCATCAACACTTACTATTTTTTGTGTTTTTGATTCTAGCCATTCTGACGGTGTAAAGTGATATTGTGGTATTGATTTGTGTTTCTCTGATGATTAGTGACAGTGAGCATCTTTTCATGTGTCTTTTGACCATCTGTATGTCTTCTTTGGAAAAGTGTCTATTCAAGCCTTCTCCCCATTTTTAAT
Organism: Herpailurus yagouaroundi; assembly: GCF_014898765.1. NCBI lineage: Eukaryota > Metazoa > Chordata > Mammalia > Carnivora > Felidae > Herpailurus > Herpailurus yagouaroundi. Next base: position 22,893,672 of record NW_024412421.1, on the reverse strand, counting down.
TGGGTTATTTTGTTGTTGAGTTTTATGAGTTCCTCATATAGTTTAGATATTAACCCCTTATTGGACATACCATTTGCAAATATTTTCTCCCATTCAGTAGGTTGCCTTTTTGTTTTATTGATGGTTTCTTTCCCTATGCAAACCTTTTTATTTTGAGATATTCCCAATTATTTCTTTTTGCTTTTGTTTCCCTTGCCTGGGGAGATACCAAATATTTCTGCTCTCCCCAATTTGAATTGTCATTTGAAGTAAATCCTAAGTTTTAGGAAAATTCCATGTGGTTTATTTAATATGAATTGTTTAGGAAAAATTAAAATTGCTGGTAATCAGTCAACTTTCTCTTAGCTCCTTATATAGGAACCACTGCCAGGCTATATTAACACAAGGTTTCAAATTACCGTCTATTACCTTGAGAATGTGGAGGTAGCATCATTTTGCTTGTTTGTGTCTTGATACTGGGTTTAACTCTGGACTCCAAGATCAATTATGGGTTTCCATAGTTTTTCATTCTTGAGACTTGAGTTCATACAAATCTGTAATTATTTATTTATTTATTAAGTGAACTCTATGCCCAACCTGGGGCTCAAATTCATGACCCTGAGATCAAAAGTCATATGCTCTAGTGACTAAACCAGCCAGGTACCCCTAAATATTCACAAGTGTCTTGTATGTTTTAATTTTCTTTTTATTGGCCTTTTCACAGAAAGCCAAGCTGAAGAGTTTAACATTCCTACCAATTCCCGTTTGTTATTCTTTGTAGTTGTCCTACCCCACTTCCATCTGAATCTATTTTTAATTCTTTCTGATTTCCTTTCATTCCTCTATTGAACATTATTTCATTTTGCTTTGTCTCCTTTGTCCGACCTCCTTGATGATTAGCATATTATTTCATTCTCCCATTTTTTTTACTATACAGTTCTTTCATTTATTTATTTCATTTCATAATATTCATTTCAATCGTTTTCAAAAATATAATATTCCACTGTGTCTATCTTAACTGCAACCCTCCTTTACATCATAAATTTGCTTCATTTGTGGTTACAAACTCACAAGTTTTTTCCCACCTTTAAAAATGATTTCATTTGTCTTCATAGGTTAAAAACTCAAGGTGAAAGACAAGCCATGGGCAACTTAGAGAATTTATGGGTAATTTGAGAGTGGCAGATACTGGAAAAGCATTATGGGTTCATCCCAGATCTACTTGGAGGACTTGGTTAAACTTAATGAAGTTATTCGGTGCATTGCTTAGGCTGGCACTTATGCCTGTGCCTTCTGTCACAACTCTTGCTCTTAAAACTGGGTTGCTTTGGCTTCGAGGCCTATCATATATTCCTCTATAAGTACATCACAATTCTTAAAGATTGCTTAAAAGGAAGAAGGGGTTGATAAAGCCTAGCCATGAAAATCACTTCAGATCTGAAAGATACACGAAATTCAAAATGCTTTACTACTTTACAGAAACTTGCCTGTGATCTCATTAGAGGTGGTTTCACTGAAGCAAAACACTTAGGTTTTCATCTCTCCATTGCTTAAAGCTAACTCTGTAGACTGATCGCACATTGTCAGTATTCTGTCCTTGAACCATAGGAACCAGATTCTGCTCCAGAGTCACCTAGCAATATGTCCAGCTTCCTAGATATTCAAATATCTTCTTATCCTATAGTTTATGTTGGCTGGGTTATATCACTTATCAAGTCTTGTGTATTCTTACTCTAGGTTCATTTTCAGGTTTATAATTTTCAAGTGTAGAATAAAAGTTTCCATTTACAAAAAAATTAGTGTATTTACCCAGGTATTTAAAAGTATATTATTGATAATTGAGGTTTATTTTTCCAAAGAGTAAGGATTCTTGAGTGAAATTTTGAGAGTGAAAACTCAGTTTCTAGAATTGTATTTTTATATAATACCCCTCTCATAGACAAAGATAGAAAAGGGAGATAAGGCATGGGGCAGAGACAGAAAGAGAGAAAGAAAATAGCTTAAAAAATAAATGATAGAAAGTAAAGTCTGAAGAGAAGATAAAAATCAAGAATAGTAATTTCCATCAGAGCTCATCTGAAGGCATGTAATTAAAACTGAGGACAGTTGATAACTAAGAATAAAGACCAGAAATAATACTTTACAGTAAGATTAGTTCACTTGGAGGTACCTAGTGCTTGTGTAAAGTGTAAAAGGAATGGAGGAAAGAAGGCTAAGAGAAGACACTAAATTATCTTACAGCCTTTCGTATTATTTTTGCAGATCCTATTATAGTAAAATGGGCAGAAAGGGGGCTGCGGAACAAGTCATAAGAATTTCTGTATCCAGCTGTCCACTAGTCCACTTTCATGTCTTATTTATGACCACATAATCTTCAGATGCAAATATTGTTTGGCACCATTGCAAAACTAATATTTGGTGCAAATGAAACAGATACTGTCTGATTTCGTATAATTTTACTTCCACCAATTCAGAATAACTTTGCCTTTTTCTCTTAAGTTCCTATGGAAAATGTCATTAATTCATTTTATTTTACTGCACAGTTTATCACAATCTAGGACTGACTTTTTGTTCTTATACCAGAGTTAATAGTGTATAGTATAACTTTCAAAAGGCAGAACTACTCTTCCATTTCTTCCTCTAGCTTCAGAATAAAGTGTTGCAATATCTTAGACATGTGTTTTAAATGGCCCTTCTTTTATTCTTTTTTTGGAGCTGAGCAGAAAATAATAAATTTATATAATGGCAGAATTGACTGTTAGCATCAGTATAAAGTATGCAGGGTGTGTGTGTGTTGAAGAGACTCTGAACCATAAACAGAAATCATCAGATGATGAGTTAAGTATCAAAGTTCTTTGGAATAAGAACCCCATTTCCAAATAACAAGTTAAATTACTAAGTAAAAGTCCTTTGGGGTAATTAAATGGGTGAGAATAGAAATATCTTGGGGCGCCTGGGTGGCGCAGTCGGTTAAGCGTCCGACTTCAGCCAGGTCACGATCTCGCGGTCTGTGAGTTCGAGCCCCGCGTCAGGCTCTGGGCTGATGGCTCGGAGCCTGGAGCCTGCTTCCGATTCTGTGACTCCCTCTCTCTCTGCCCCTCCCCCGTTCATGCTCTGTCTCTCTCTGTCCCAAAAATAAATAAACGTTGAAAAAAAAAAAAAGAAATATTTATGTAATACTGTTTCCATTCAATTCAATAATATTGCTCCTATATTTACAAAACTAAAATGTGAAATGACATTTTTGCTAAAGACATCCTTGTCTCTATCCATGGTATGCTGAAAGCAAGATTTTAAGGTTGAGAGAAGAGTTGAGAGAAATGTTCTTGATAGTCTCCATTCACTATGTAGGTAAGGCAAAAATAACTTGATTGCCTGTAATTTGAAAATAGTTTTTATAGGGCCCTTGAATTACTTTATCACTAAGCAATTTCTCTCTCATCTTTGTAATAGGTACTATTCCAAAATCACAAAGTGAGAAAAGTAACTTAAGTATTTTATATTGAATAATATGCTATAGGATTACCATATTTTCTGAAACATATCCATGATCTTTGAAGAAAAACTATAACAAACATATTATTTCATCAGTTTTTTTTTAACATATAAAATTTATTGTCAAATTCGTTTCCATACAACACCCAGTGCTCATCCCAAAAGGTGCCCTCCTCAATACCCATCACCCACCCTCCCTCCCTCCTACCCCCCATCAACCCTCAGTTTGTTCTCACTTTTTAAGAGTCTCTTA